>NC_022023.1:29966884-29976838 GCF_000317375.1 Microtus ochrogaster | reverse complement strand
CACACACACCACACATACACCACACACACACATACACACAGAGACACAGACACACACACACATGCATAGTCTGCAGAGCTCTTCCAGGTGAGTAAAAATAGGAAATTATCTAAATAACAAGGGACAGGAGAAAGTTGGCCATGGGACACCCAAACAACCAACACTGTGAACACTTTTATAGGGTGATATACAGTCATATGGAGAAGGAATCATAGGAACAATATTAAAGGGTATGTACTACTTGGGAATAATTTCACTAGAAAATCATATGCGTGTATGATTCTAATTTGGTTGTAAATTACCATATACGCACAAAATAGGAACCCTCTACATCAAAACGTTAAGAATGTCTATCATTGGTATTCAATTATGGATTATTTTGCTTGCGGAACTGAATTTTGTAATCTGTTAAAATTCTGAAAAACTATTTTTCAAGTTCCTGAGTGTTGTAACACTGAAGGAAAACCTTTTTGTAATCACAATTGCCCACCCCTCCACCCTACCACCATAGGGGTTGGAGCTGACCTGGGCTCAGCACCAATACAGCTACTCTGGGTAAAGTCCTGGGTGAAGTGGCAGATGACATCATAAGTGAGTAGCCATCTGAATCCCAGACTTCACACCACAAGGAACAGCAGAACACAGCTGCTGAACTCTGCTCTTCTGCAAGGTAAGGGAAGCTAAGCCCGCCTGGGATGCTGAGCGGTCAGTAGGTTCTGCCCAGTGAGCCAGGCTCCCAGTACTGAGCAGAGTACACACCCAGATTTGGAGACTGGGGGGCTGGGAGTTCCAGGGCCACTTTTCAACTGTTCACCTCCAAGGTTCAGTCTTAAAATGGAAAGATTCCGGGGGCTGGAGAGATGGCTCAGCAGTTAAGAGCATTGCCTGCTCTTCCAAATGTCCTGAGTTCAATTCCCAGCAACCATATGGTGGCTCACAACCATCTGTAATGAGGTCTGGTGCCCTCTTCTGGCCTTCAGGCATACACGCAAAACAGAATATTGTATACATAATAAATAAATAAATAAATATTTTTTTAAAAAAATGGAAAGATTCCGCTAAACATTCCCCGTTGTTTCCCCTCCATCAGAAATCCTTCCCCCTTAGAGAGGGTAGACATTCTCCTGTTTCCTGATCCGGGTTAGGTGGCCTGTCTTAGCATGCAGAGTGTAAGAAGCCCCACTGACCGATCTCTTCCAAGCAAAGAATATCGGCAAATTTTGAAGTCAGGAAAGAAGAAACTTTTTTTCTATGTTTTAGCAAAAAGCAGATTCTGAAGAAAATTAAAGCCCGTGTAACGCTTCTTTTTATGTGGTATAAATGATTTCAGAATGTTAAAGTGTATCATTGATTTGATTTACTCAACATATCATGCTCGGAGAATCTCATTAAACGGAACTTGTTCAGACCATAATTATCTCTAGAATAATTTTATTTTTGAGTGTTTTTCTTCTTCCCAAATTTAAATATGAATGAATGGATTTTAAGAAATTTGGGGCCCTAGGTTCTCACTCCACACTGTCTTAGGAGGAGCCTCTAAGGAAAAAAAGCCCAACAAAGTCCAGATTTTAGAAGCTAGACATAACAAAGTAGCAAGGGGGGGGTCAAGCCTCTTCCAGTGACTCTCGAAGCCCGCAGTGCAGGTGCACCTGAAACTACCCCATCCATGGGACACCCAAGTTCCCTCCATTGATTAGCAACTGAGTCTCCAGCTTCCCTGAAACATTAATGCTTCTCTGTATGAAAGCTTAATCTAAATAAATAACTGGACAGACATAACCACCTCTTTCCAGGCCACTTAATAAGTTGGTCTCCTTCTGTTTCTTTTGGAAAGAAACAAAGGTGCGTGTGCGTGTGCGTGTGTGTGTGTGTGTGCGCGCGCGCGTGTGTGGTCATCTGCAGAGACTCACAACTATAATACTTCTTTACAGTTGGGAGCACTCAGGGGTCACCCTAGCAGAGGAGCCATTGAGGCTGGGGCCTCTTTGGTGACTTCTAAGGGAGAAGAAATCAGAAAAGAAACAGAGAGAGCATCTCTCCATCAACAGCACAGTCAGAGAGAACACGTGGCAACGGCTGCTCTTCTACCCTCCTCCCTCTTCCTGCACTGTGAAGCCTGATTGGCAAACTGGGTCACAATGAGCTGATATTATAACCGCAAGGCAGAATTCTCCAGAGTTTCTCTTCCTATAAATGCCATGCTTCTCACCGCTGGTAAGGAACCACACATCCTGCACCCGGACCCCTGTGTAAGCAAGGAGGTCATTTAGGAGTCGGTTACTTCTTTCTTGGTGTATTAGCTGTCCTCTCCTACTACCTGAATGGTGACCCCGGGTTCCATGCGCTTCCCCAAAAGGTCCCATTGTCCTGGCTACAAAAGGAGCCTGGCTCAGAAAACTACCCTGGGAGACTGAAGCACAGATTCAGAAAGTTGCTAGTCCAGTCTACTCTGTAAGGGGCACTTTCCATTACAGAGAAACGAAGCTAAAAAAAAAAAAACAAACAAAAATCCCAGAGATTTCCCCAAGACGCCGGCTCTCCTACCCCATCACTACCACCCCACCCTTCCAGGACAGAAAGGGTGTGCGGATAGAGAAGCCCTTAGAGACCGCAATGGCTCAGGCGAGCTCCGCATGGAAGTCTGGGTCACGACTCTAACTCTGGAAAACTCGTTTGCATCTCACCACTCTGTTCCGCTCTCTTGTTATTTGGAATTAATCTTTAATGTTGGTAGAGTGCTTCTTACATATAAGAACTATCTTCTCATTCGGGAAGTAGTCCACATGAATATTTCATGGGCTAGCCCTTGTAAAACTTTCCTTTTCTTCATTAGAACAACACGGAACGCAGAAATTCCTCCATGTGCTAGAACTGGGTTTCGACCTTTTAACAAGAAGAGTCTTTAAAATGATGAGTGTGGTTCGGTGGCCATTAGCAAGAAAAACATTAAAAATTAACATGACACATTCAGACGAGCTTAAACCCTCAGCCTTCCCTCCCATTGCACATCAGTGTGACACCGAGTCAGGGTGTAGGTCCCATGAGGCGTGGAGTCTTGGAAAAGATAAGCCTGTTGGGACAACACCAAGCGCAATGGATCATATTGGGAATGGAATAGAAATTGAACTGGCTGGATAGTTTAGAGCAAAAAGACCCCAAGGCAGAGTCTTTGAGCTCTCGTAGCAGTTAACAAGGCCAAACGAGTTTGGTACTCTGATCTCTTGCCTGGTTGCTAAATGATTTTAGGGTTCCTTCTAAGAAGTGTTAAGAGTAGGAAAAACTGCCAGTCAAGAGAAAAGACACTGCGCCCCAGTTGGGCCAGGTCACCCTCTCAGCTAAAAGGTCACCCCTAGGAACGTGGCTCGTCTTAAGCCATGCTCAAGAGCTACGCAGAATAGTTAGTTCTTTAATGAGAGAATGTGTTTCTTTCTTCGCAGGATCACGGCCTTTAGTGTGGTAGCCTGACCGGCCATGGAGCAGCAGGGCATCTGGGATGCAGCCTTGCAGCAGTGGATCTGGGCTGCAGCCTTGCAGTAGAGCATCCAGGCTGCAGCCTTGCAGTCAGGCATTTGGGATGCAGCCTTGCAACAGGGCATCCAGGCCGCAGCCTTGCAGCAGGGCATCTGGGCCACCATCCAGGATGTAGCCTTGCAGCAGGCCATCCAGGCTGCAGCCTTGTAGTGGGGCATCCAGGACGCAGCCTTGCAGAGCGGCATCTGGGCCACAGTCTTGCAGCAGGGCATCCGGGATGTAGCCTTGGAGCGGGGCATCTAGGCTGCAGCCTTGTAGTGGGGCATCCAGGACGCAGCCTTGCAGAGCGGCATCTGGGCCACAGTCTTGCAGCAGGGCATCCGGGATACAGCCTTGGAGCGGGGCATCTAGGCTGCAGCCTTGCAGCCTTTAAATCTGACGAATTTTCTTCAGAAAGGTTTAACTTTTCCTACCCTTCAATTTTTCTCCTTTCTGGGTACACTTTCCACACTAGACAATGACAACTCAGCATTCTGGGCTTCCTTCTCTTTCTCTGTAAAGCTCCCTTCCCCAGCCTGTGGCAGCTTGCTACTTTCCAGTCTTCCTTTTAAACTGCCCTTGAGGTTTGAGTCCCTTGAGTCCACTCTTAAATTCTTTTATCAATGAAACTAAGAACCCCCAGGGGGACTCCAAGGCCCCCTGTGTTGTCACGTCTCAGGATTGCTCCTGCAGGAAAACAGGTACGAGGCTGTGGCTGCAGGCCCAGGCTAGTGCAGAGTCCAGTCAGCAATAATGGGCGTGGCCTTGAGGAAGATGCCCGGAAGACAAAAGATCCAAGCCTGTGCTGATTGGTGCTGTCGGGACAGAGAGGCGGATCCTTCAACCACATAGGGATATAAGGAGAGTCAACCCAGAAAAGATGTTTCTGCTCCAGGTGCAGCCCTATCAGGACATTTCGGGTGACTCAGCTGTGGAGATCACAGATCACAGGGACTGAGTGGTAGAGAAAGTTCAGTTCAGTCTCACCAAGGACAGTTTAGGGGTGGTGGTGGGGAAGTTCCTTGCTGATCTCCACTTTCTGGTAAGTGATATTCAGGTTTGTTTGTTTTTTTTTTGTGAATTGCCAACTCCGTTCCCCAGGAGATGTCTGGGGACAAACCAGGATCAGGTTGCAAAGGGAAAGACCTGGAACTCCAGGCTGACTCCTCGCTCCCATTCACAGCCATTACGGGGGCGGGCGCAGGCACCGTGAAACACCCACGGTTCTGGTTTGTGGCCACCACAGTAGTGCCCGGCAGTGTTTGTTGACTGGCTCTCAGGGGTTTCATTTTATAAACTGGCAACACAGTACAGCGTACGTCTCTTTTGTCCCAAAACTTTCTCCCCAAAAGACAAGAAAACCAAGAAGAAAAGAACAAAACGCTTCTGCTGTGGTTTCAGCGTGTCCCTCCAGGTCATGCGCTAAGTGTTTAACGCCCGAAGCAGTGTTGGCGGATGGACCCTTCGGAAGCATTGAGGCTACTGACGCTCTCCATGCTCAGGGTGAATTAAAGTCTTTTCAAGGCAGTGGGTTTGTTCAGGTCCTGCTTCCTCTCACACGCTGTACCTGACCACTGTACAGTATCTCCATCTTGAACTTGCAGCCTCCAGAACCCTAAACCAAACCAACTTCGATTCATTATAAATATCTGTCCACCTTCACGAATTATTAATAAGGGCAGGGGATAGAAACTGGCAAGGCAGTTTAGGGCTAAAATACTCCAAAAAGGCGGCACCAGTTTCTTGGATAAAAACCAGGAATGTCCTTGAGAATCTCTCTAAACTCATCCTGCTGTGGGAGGCCAGAAATATCAGAAGTGTCTAGGTCAAAAATGTCCGTTTTCCACCACGGTCAGAGGCTGGAAAATCTAGGAAGGGGGAAGTGGTCTGTTTTTTTCCTTATTACTTTACCCTAAAAGAGTGCCCCTTTCTGGAAACCATACTGAGAATGTGATGGCTACCCTAGGCATTCCTGACATCTGGAGCACAGCTCATGCCCCCTCCCCTAGTCCATCCACTGAAGCAGTATTAACTCAACAATGAGGCTCAGTGCTGCCCCATTCCTGTGCCCCTTCTGCTGTACATGAATGCTGCTCTTCTTTTTCTCTTTTTAAAATTACGTCCTTCTAAATCTCACCCTTTGTAGCCAGTGAATTTCATTCTTTGAATTTATGAGACAGTACCCAAAAGTCTCTGGCTTGGGACGACTTTGGTAGCCATTGAACACCAGGATCCTAGCCCCCCCGAACTAAACACAGCAGAGCTAAGAAGGGGCCTGTTACATTTTAAGAGAGCCCAGTATTTCCATATTATTTCACCAACAGAAAATACATTATGACGCTTGCCTTCCTCATCACTTGAAGATAGGAAACTTCAAAACTGTACAAGTTAGAAAGCAGTGCTCACCTGTGTCCCCATGACCCAAAAACACTTCACTTCCAATGTCCCTCCCACCCTAAAACACCTCACCTCCAATGTCCCCCCCACCCTAAAACACCTCACCTCCAATGTCCCTCCCACCCTAAAAGACCTTACCTCCAATGTCCCCACCACCCTAAAACACATCACCTCTGAGTGCAGAAGGAGGTGCCAGAGGGGACATGCACAGAAGGGCAGTGGCAGACAGCAGGAAGGGCTCTCAGAGTCTCCCCTCTTGTCCCCTCATTTCTGTAGGGACTCTGTACTTACTGGAGAGAGCCATGGTTTCATGATGGCATTCCATTCAAGTCTGTCAGGTGCTACAGCTATGCTGGAGGTGTATTGCCCTTGCCTGTTCCATCCTCCTGCTATTGACTTTTCTCTTTCCAAATAGTGGCCTTTCTGACCTCGTGTGAGTGTGAGTGTGTGTGTGTGTGTGTGTGTGTGTGTGTGTGTGTAGGGTACATGTGCCATTGTGTGGAGGTCAGAGCACAGACACTGCTCACCCCCAGCTGTTTCTGACACCTCTCACTGACCTGAAACACACCAAGCAGGCCAGAGCTGCCTTTATCTGCCCCCTAGTGCTAGGACTGGAAGTTTATGTTACCACATTGGGCTTCTTATTTTTAATGGGTTCTGAGGATTGAGCTTAGACCCTCATGCTTACAAAACAAGCACTTTACCAACTGCACTAGTGCCCCAGCCTGTGGTTTTGTGTTGACTCTAGCCATGCTGATTGGAGTGAGATAGAATCTTAATGTTTGATTTAGATTTCCATAATGGCTTTAGAGTAAAATTTTTTCATATATACATACACACATATATATATTTGCCATGTGCCTACCTGTTTTGTTTGTCTGTTTATTGATTGGCTTATTTGTTTGAGAATGGAACTTAAACCTTTGCGTGCTCTATAGATTTTAGATCTAAATTTTAGAAAGAGAAGGAAAGGGCAAAGAGTTGGGTGGGTGGAAAGGATCATGGGGTGTTGGGGGCATGATCAGAATAGATTGTATGAAATTCTTTTCAAGAAAAACACTAAGAGAACAGAAACACTTCTTTATGTTTCAGAGGTTAAGAAAACATGGAGGGTCAGGCAGCCAAATGTCATGCTTAAGGGGGACGGCGGGGAGGAGTTCCTTCCATCCTCAACCGTGGTGCAGAGGGAGACTGAGAGCCCACACTTTAGAATAACCTAAATTCTTGAAGTCAGAAACCAAAGACAGAATAGTAAGTAATGGCCAAGAAAAACAGTGATGGACCTCAGGGGTGACTTACAGAATACGATTTCTCAGAAATAAACAATAAATTCATGAGATGCCAAAGGAAAAACAGAAATAAATGAAAACATAATTCTAGTCACTGAAGAAAGGTTTTAAATAACTGAGGAAATTAAATGATTATAATAAACTGAAGAGCCCAACACGCAGCAGAAATGGGAGCCGTGTGGAGGGAAACAGAAGAGAGGAATGGCGCCATTACTGAGTTAGAATATTGGACACATGTTCAAGTAAAATCATTGAGATTTCAAAGAAGTAAATAAAACCGTGGCCTTCTGCAAAAACAGAATAACACTGATATTCAACTTTCAAAATTAACAACATAAAACAGGACAGCACAGAGGAAGTCGATAGCCAGCGAGAAACTGAGAATCTCAGCACCACAGCCTTCGGGGAAATGAGCACAGCATCTGACCATTCATCTTCCCCGTGGCTCTTTCTCTACACAGAGCCAGTGGCACCTGGAACAATTCGCCCTAAGTTCTAATAATAGAATTAAAAACACATATTACCACAAATACAATAATTTTCAACAGTTTCCAAACCTCCCTTCTTCTAATAGATAGTCATCTGAACAAAAAACAGAGAGATCTAAGAATTAAATGAAAAGTTACACTAAAATGGACATAGCTGCTAGAGAGGGCACAAAATCCTTGTTCTCAGAGATAAGCACTAGGGAAAACGGGGATGCTAAACATGCCGGGTTGTTCACTTAATGGAGGCGTGGTATCCCTGCTTTCCACCTGGAAAGCTGAGCATGGATATAGTTAATAGCCTGGGGACCCGTGCTTTCTGTAGGAACAGGCCGCAGACGATTGTGTTTATCCCAGACTCTTCCTCCCTAGACCTTTATCTTGAGCACTGTTTCTTGCTCAATAAAAACCCCTCTTTATGGACGATGTCACTTGTACTTTACAAGAGCTTAAGCAACTTTTATTTGTAGAACCAGGCCACACCTGATTCCCACAGATTTTTTTTTCTTTATCTCATTCTCCATAGACCCTTAGCTTGAGCACTGTTTCTGAGTCAACAGAACCCATCTTAACAGAAGAGGCCAGAGGGACTTTGTAAAAAGTTTCAGTGTAAACATGTTTTACACTTTGTTGGGCATGCAGAGTTGAATGAATAATCATCGGGGAACATCTTCCCAAATTGTGCTGTATTTAAATATGCCAAAAATAAACTGCCTGTGTCAGACTCTACAAGTTTGAACCAACACCGGCTACAGAGTCTCGTGGGACCAGATTTCCTTACTGCCTCATGCAGATCGTTACTGGGCCAGCCCTAGTATTTGAAGAGATTCCCCGCACTTAACAAGATATCGACAAACTATTTCACCAAAATATCACAGGATGTACATTCTACTCAGCAGCACACGGAAATGTGATAAACAGGTCACATGCTAGGACAACATACACACACACACACACACACACAAACACACACACACACACACAAACCTTAAAAATACAGCAAATTTGAAATAAATCCATGTATGCTCTTTATGTATGATGTTTATGCAATGAAACTTAAAACTAATAGAAAAAATCTCTAGTAAATACATAAACTCATGGATATCAAACAAGTCATTACTGAAGGATGACTAGGTTTAAAAATAAAATAAAAATATCCCTGGAACTAAATGAAAGTGAAAGCCCAATGCAAGAAAGCCTTCGGGGAATGTGAAAAAGTGGTTCTAAGAGGGAAGTTCATAGCTCCAAGTTCCTATGCTTAAAACATCATGAAGATCACAAATACATGACTTAGCGATGCAACTCAAAAATTTGGAGAAACAAGAACAAACCGAACTTAGTAGACAGAAAGAAATAATAATAATAAAACAGAAAGTAATTAATACAAACATAGAAAGTAACACCAAAAAATGAATCTAAAAGCTGGTTCTTTGAAAATATAACAACATCAATAGTTCCTTGGCTCAGCCAAACAAAAGAAAGATAGAAATAGACCGGTCTAACAGAAGCAGAGATGAGCAAGGAAACATTACAGCAGACACCAAAGAAATTTCGAAAATTATAAAAGAACACTTTAAACATCTGAACTCAGAGGGACACTGATGGGATGGAGGTTCCCAGGACGGAAAATAGTTCAGGTTCTCCTGGGTAAACTGGGGAGGGGGTGGAAAGGAGGAGATGGGGGATGGGAACATGAGGGATCAAGAAGACTGAGCTAGGGGAGAGACGGAGCGGGAGAGTAAGGAAAGAGATGTCTTGGTAGAGAGAATCATTATGGGTTAAGGGAGAACTCTGGAGTTAGAGAGATTCTCGGGAATCCACACGGATGACCTCAACTAAGACTCTTAGCAACAGTGAAGAAGATGTCTGAAAGGGTCTTCCCTTTGATTAGATTAGTGACTACCCTAATTGTCTTCACAGAACCTACATCCAGTAACTGATGGAAGCAGATGCAGTCACCAACAGCCAAGAACTGGTCTAGGCTCCTGGAGTTCAACTGAAGAGAGGGAGGAGGGATCGGATGAGCAAGAGGGGTCAAGATCATGATGTCAAGATCAGAGACAGCTGACCTGAGCTAGTGGGAGCTCAGAGACTATGGACTGACAGCTGGGGACCTGCATGGGACCAAATTAGACCCTCTGAATGGGGATGACAGTCATGTGACTTGATCTGTTTGGAGGGGCTAGCAGTGGCATCAGGACCTAGCCCAGGTACATAAACTGACTTTTTGGAGCCCATTCCCGATGGTGGGATACCTTGCTCAGCCCTAATAC
>NC_022023.1:29965549-29966079 GCF_000317375.1 Microtus ochrogaster | reverse complement strand
CAGCCGGGAATGCCAGGGTTCAGAGCAGAACTCTGCCAAACTTTCAAGGAAGAATTACAACCAATACTTCTTAAGTTATTCAAAAATAGAAATACCACAATCACTTCCAAACTTGTTCTATGAAGCCAGTACTAAGTATTATTCTAATACACAAACCAGGTAAAGATACTACTACAATGACCATAGATAAAAAATCCTTAATAAAATACAAGCAAACGGAATACAAGCACATATCAAGTTGATCATCTACCATGACTTTATCTTAGAAAAGTAGGGATGGTTTAATAAATCATGTAAATGAACTTAAAAACAAAAAAAAAAAAATCACATGATCATCTCAATAGATGAAAAAAAAAATCCTTTGACAAATTCTAACATGTCTTCATGATTAAAGTCCTACAGAGAGCTGGGCAGTGGTGGCATATGCTTTTAATGCCAGCACTTGAGAGGCAGAGGCAGGTGGATCTCTGTAAGTTTGAGGCCAGTCTGAACTACAGAGAAAGTTTCAGGACAGGCTCCAAAGCTACAGA
>NC_022023.1:29962701-29964358 GCF_000317375.1 Microtus ochrogaster | reverse complement strand
TTCAAATCTAAATGAAAGAAGATCAAGCATTCTTATTTGTAGTTGAAGGGGTTATAGCCCTAAGAGACCCTAGAGAAACTGTATCCAGCCATAAGGAAAAACTAAATCATACTATTTGCAAGGAAATGGATGGAACTGGAAATTACTATCTTAAGCAAGGTTACCCAAACTTGAAAGAATAAATGCCACATTTTCTTCTCCTATGTGGATCCCAGCTTCTAATTTTTATGTCTGTGTATTTATGTGGGTATGGAAGCTGATAAAAATAAAAAGAGGGAGCCTCAGGAGAAGAGGTTTTAAAGTGAGGGAGTCATAGTATTGACACATAAGCTATAAAAGTGTAAAGGGGAATTCTGGGAGTGAAACCGTTTAACCAAGGTAGGAACAGGAGATGGGAAAGGAGGTAGTTGAAGAGACGATCAATCGAAACTAAGTATATATGAAAAAGCCAAATGGAAACCTGCTACTTTGTAGATTAATTTTTTTAAAAATGAAGAGTTTAACCAGCTAGGTACCCTGAATGGATGAATAAAACCACTCCCAGATGCCATAAGGTTATTAATAGAAGTCCCATTGCCAAGACTGGGATAGATGGCTCCCTGTGAATTGTCAGTGAGGGTGGCCTCTGAGGCTCCTGCACCAATCCAGGCAGCTACCCCTACCACTGGCTCCCATCAGGACTAGATGGTAAGACCCTACTGCTGAAGCTACCTCCTACTCTGGAAGCAGAATCTAGAGAAACAAAGTCAGACCTGAACTAGAAACTCTTTTCCCCTTGGGATGGTTTGAATGAGAATAGCTTCACAGGTTCATATATTTCAATGTTTGGTCCCCAGTTGGTAGGACTGTTTGGGCAAGATCGGGTGTGCTCTTGTGGGGAGTAGGTGCAGCCTTTTTGGAGGAGCCATGTTCCTGGCAATGAACTGGGAGGTTGTCATCAGTAGTCTGACTTAGTTGCGACCCTTGCCTACTGTACCATCTACAGGCTAGGCAGGATGCGTCCGCTGGAGCGGCAGTGGCAAGTCTGTCTTGGGTAACTATTTTCTTTCTGATTGGATTGCAGACTTACTCCTCATCTGTTTTTCTAAACCTGGTCAAGAAGCCTGAGCTGTGGAGGAACGAAGCCTTCCAGAAAAGGCTGCAGCGATTGTACTGCTAACTGGATGTGATATGCTTGCCGAACTGCCTTCTACATATGTACACTTATGCCCATTGATTAGCATTATGGACAGCTTTGATCAGAGTATATGCAGAGACTGTTTATTTGTTTCCCGGCCGCTCAGACCTAAATAATCACACAGAAACTATATTAATTAATTGTTTGACCTATTAGCTCAGGCTTCTTATTACTTAACTCTTACATCTTAAATTAACCCATTTGTATTAATCTGTGTATTGCCACAAGGCTGTGGCTTGCCCAGTAAGGTTCTGGCTGGCATCTTTCTCCTTCGGCAGCTACATGGTGTCTCTTTGACTCGGCCTACACTCTCTCTCTCTCTATCTCTCTGTTTGGATTTCCCGCCTGACTTTATTCTGCTAAGCCATTGACCAAAACAGTTTCCTTCCATCCCTGACTTCAAACTCTACTACAGAGCTACAGTATTGAAAACAGCTTGGTATTGGCATAAAAACAGAGAAGTCGACCAATGGAATCGAA
>NC_022023.1:29954391-29960981 GCF_000317375.1 Microtus ochrogaster | reverse complement strand
AACATATTCATAAAGCCCAAATCATCAGAGAAGCATCTTTTTGCAAAGGATAGTTATTACAGAGCATACAACTGGTGAACGTGCTGATTATAAGTGATGGTTGAATGTTCAGTCATTCATAGGCATTTCTATCACCACAGCAAGGCAAAGAGAAGACAGCAGGAAATAGGGGAGGGGTTCAGATATCTTCCCTGAGATATCAGAGGCAGTTCATAGTTTCTAGCGGAGGGATCAAGATCTTCAGTGGTAGAGCTGCTGTTATGTTGCTTACGCTCCCATAAATAATGTTTGCCAAGCTCTTGTAAGAAATCACAATAACATCATTGGGTGACTGAAAATAAAGACTTGAAAACGGAAGGGGAACAAGTTGGGGAAAAGGAGATGGTGTGCAGGAGTAGGAGGAGGGCCGAGAGGGTGACTGGGTAAATGTGATCAAAATATCTTACACATGCATATTAAAATATCATGATGAACCCTATTATTATGTATAATTAACATACGCTAATAAAAACTTTCAAAAAATTAAAATTGTGTCTTAAGATAAAGATGATTTATTCTAAAATTGAAAGCTTTTTCAATAATAGTAAATTAATTAACAGCTTGAATTACATTAATTGATCTAAGAGGAACATTACCACTATAAATTCTAGAATGAAAAAAAAATCAATCCTTAGAAAAATCAGTACCCATTAATAATTAAAAGACTCAAGAAAATATGAACTGAAATATGTTTTCTCAGTATGATAAAAGGAATAGACCATCTCAGTGTCAGTATCTCATTTAACAGGCGAATGCTAAAATCTTTTCCTCTATACAGTCACAGTTAGAGATTTGCTAAACTTCATGGGCTTGAATTGTAGTTGTACACCCGACTAACATGTAGTTCAGTGGTGTAAAAAGAATGTCCCGTCTTGAATTTTGATTGATAGCAGAGATACATGGCCAGCATGGGAGATCTGAGGCGGCTGTGTGTGGAGTTGCCAGCTTGCTGAGTCACTCTGGACGGGCACCAGGAACACAACTTTAAAGAGTGTTCTTTCCGTTCTATAGTGGATACGAGTGACTCCCTGTGCCGGGGCTGTCCATGCAGTTTCATTTATGCTGCAAATCCGAATTTCTTCTGGAAGTGTGGAATTTTGTAATCTCTTTAGAGAAGAGTGACCCCAGGAAAAATCTAAGTCTACAAGCCTGTCTCTGGAAGAAAAATCATACGTTCCTGCTGGAGTAGCTGAGTAACAGAGAATTTGACTAGCAACGTGAGGCCCTAGGCTGAATTCTAGTACAGCAGGGAACCACAGGAGGATCTTCATCTAGAAAACCAATAGAGAATATGTTGATAGAGAACAGTGTGCATACTATAAACAAAGATGATATGTTCTTATAAGACATAGACCTGGGCTTGAGCAGAGACAAAGAAGACTCATTCTGCTTCTCGACTGGATGAAAATATAAACACACACTGTAAGTTGATACAATTATCTACTGAAAAAGAGAAACTATGAGATAACTGAGCCTGCCAGACATTAAAAGCAAACCAAAAGTTTCACACTGTATCTTTGTACCCTACACAAGTGGATAAGTAGACCATGGGACACAGAGAGAAGTCACAGGCATGAAAAGTTAGCCCACACAGAGTGGAATCTAGATGGCCCCAATATAAGTATCCTGTTTAATGAGTGTTCATGAGACAACAAGGAACACATTTGAACATAAAATAAAATTGGATCCAAGCAGAACAAGAATTCTAAATGAGTCAGAGAATTACGAGTTAAAAATAATGACATCCTAAGCAATGGATAATTTCCCTTTTGGCCTGGACGTACATAAAATATTTCTAAATACAAACAAAAGTCCTCGTGCATAATTCATGAATGTGGTAAATAAAGGGATCTGAAATTTGCATGACAAAAAATAGACACCAGCACAGGCAAAGTCACAGCACAACTGTCAAAGTGGGAGAAGAGAGAGGCGCAGCACGCATCATAGCTAGGAAGCTCTGCTCCTTAGTAAAGGAAGGGCTTCTAAAACTGCGAAAGAAAACTCAAAACTCAACAGAAAATGGAACACTGGGCAGGTGTGGTGGTCACATCTGCAATATGAGGAGTCCGAGGCAGAAAGATTTCTAGTTCTAGGCCAGCCCAGGAGAGAAAGCAAGATCCTCTCAAAGAGAAAAGAAGAATGGGAAATTTGACATGAATGCACATCACCAAAAAGGTGTGAAAATGGTTCTCAATCATGAAAAATATGTCAGTTCACTCATGAAGGAAACGCAAGCTGAGGGGCTGGAGATGGCGCAGGGATGAAGAGCACTCCCTGTTCTTGCAGAGACCCTTCCGGAGCTACAGCATCTCACAACTGCCTGTAACTCCAGCTCCAGAGGCTCCAACCCTCTGTGCAAGGCTGATTCTCAGACTCACACTTCTGTACCAGATTTGCCTCTTGATTAATAGCCAGCCAAAAGCTGTTCAGACTTCTCTGTAATTAAGAGGAAACACGATCTTCGCTGAACTGTTTTCTTTTTCTTAGATTAATTTCAGCCACAAATTAAATCACCTAGTTCTTATCCCCCTAAGGGTAAACATTTTGTGGGTTTTTTAAGTTTTTTGTTTGTTTGTTTTTTGAGACATAGTTTCTTTGTGCAGCTTTGGAACCTGTCCTGGAACTCACTCTGTAGTCCAGGCTGGCCTCAAAGTCACAGAAATCCACCTGCCTCTGCCTCTCCGTGGGATTAAAGGTATGCACCGCCACTGCCCAGTCATTTTATGTTCTTATATTAATAGAAAAGTCTAAAAGTAGCTATACAACTAAATTTTACAAAGGTATATCCTGACTTATTAATATGAAGACAGTCAATTCTACATGTATCTATACTATTGTATGGACAGTGAAGACACATTCTCCCATCCTGAGCTTATGTGCAGAAACTGCCTGATTTTTATTGGGATTCTGCAGTGCAGTAATGAATATAAATGAGAAGAAATTGAGACCTAACAACCTTTCATTCATGTCAAGGCAACAAAGCAATTATGCTCAGTTTGGCTCCCTAATGACTAGGCTGACACAGATAAAGGAGAAAAATACTAAAAATCAATTGTAGGTTATCAAATACCACAAAGCTATGAAGAAGATGTGCAGAAAAAAAAGTAAGTATTAAAAAAAATCTAAAACAACCTACAATAAACACCCAAGAAAGCAAATGTCGTGCGAGTATTCTCACAGAACCAACAATGCTTTCGTGCTCACAATAATATGAAATCGGCGGAGGCACTGCAGTTAAAGCAGACACAACCCAGCGTCAGCGATCTCACCTGCTTCTGAATGGATGGTTGTCTACTAATCTGGCAGAGCCCTGGGTATTCCAATTAAAGTAATATACAAATAAATGACAATTAGAAAAATTTACCCATATACCAATCATGACACCTCCATGTGGCGGAAAATGCACCAGAAGGATCATTCCAGGCCCGTTTTTAAACACTCTTGGCGATTGGTCTTGCTTTGCACCTTTTCTTAGTCATTGTCCCATTGCTGGGAAGAGACACTATGACCAAGGGAACTCTTACTCTTTTAAGATGCACTGAATTTGAGGCTTGCTTACAGTTTCCAAGACTTAGTCTGTTATCATCATGGCAGAGAGCATGGTGGCAGGCAGGTGTTGGAGAGGTAGCTGAGAAATATGTCCTGGTGTGTAGGAAGAGAGAGACAGAGACAGAGGGGCAGGCAGAGACAGACAGATTGAGACAGACAGACGAGACTGGGTCTAGCATGGCCTTTGGAAAGCTCAAAGCCCACCCCCAGTGACACACTTCCTCCACCAAGGCCACACCTACTCCAGGAATGTGACACCTTCTAATCCTTGTAATCCTTTCAAAGAGTTCCACTCTCTCACGACAAAGCCTTCAAGTATATGAACCTATGAGGCGGTTCTTATTCAAACCACGACTATAGAGGATGTTTCTGTTAGAGTGACATGGTTAAACTCAGAATGCCTGTCACAGAAAAACTAGCTGCTGAAGGGATTGCTGAGGGAGCATTTCCGTCTCTCCACATCACAGTCTTGGACCATGAGAGAAAAGATGATCAGCAAGCACAGAATGAAGGGATATGCCAAGCTTGCCTTCAGAATGGCCACAGTGGAATTAGGCAGATCCGCTCTCCAAGCAAAACAGTCATGACAATAAAATTATTTTTAAAACATTAAGGTCTCTAGAAGTTGCCCTATGGGTGTATGGGTAACAAATGAAGGCATGTCTTAAATATTCATTTGGGCCACAACCAACTCCTTATCCCCCTACCATAGGCCTATCCTGATGGAGATGTGAAGAAGGCAGGGCATAGTTCTAGGAGGAGGAGCCACCTGACCTTCCTTAGTCTCCAGCTCTGTATGGTATTACTAACTCCAGGAAAGCTGCTCAAAATAGCAAAGGATCTCCACTTCTACCCCAGACCTTCTAGATGCTACTGTTTCACAGATCTGGACCCTGCCCCCTACCACACACTCACACACATACACACACATTAGATACACACATTCACACAAACACACACATAGACACATACACTCACACATACACACACACATTCACACACACACATTAGGCACACACATTCACACACACACATAGACACATACCCTCACACACACATAGACACACACACATACACATCCCTTTGCATTTTCCTGGTTACTGCAGTTATATCTACAATCTGAAGATCTGAGGTTAGGAAACTCAAAGGAGCTTGAATATGTAACAATAGTCTTTCTGGTCTGGGACACCTCACTCAGTATGACCTTTCCTAAATACATGTGTCTGTAAATTATTTTTTCTTTTTCTTTTCTATATTGGTTTATTCAAGACAGGGTTTCTCTGTAGCTTTGGAGCCTATCCTGGAGCTAGCTCTGTAGACCAGGCTGGCCTCGAACTCATGGAGATCCTCCTACCTCTGCCTCCCAAGTGCTGGAATTATAAGTGTGCACCACCACCGCCCAGCTTATCTGTAAATTTTATGGTTTTATTTTTCTTTACAGTTGAATAGTATTCATAATGCATGTGTATCAAATTTTCACTATCCACTCGTTGGTTGAGGACATTTAGGCAATTTTCATGATTTGGCTATTGTGAGTTGAGCTGTAATGAACACGGCTGAGCACGTATCTGCAAAGAGGTATATTCTACGGGTGTATGCCTAGGGGTGGTTTAGCTGGGTTATTCGGTAGATATATTTTTTAGTTGTTTTAAAAATCTTCACACTTGGCCAGTATGAAATCACACCAATAATAAACACTGGTTCCCTTTCCCCCATATCCTCGCCAGTGTTTGCTGTTGGTTATTTAGTTGATCTTTGTCCTTCCGACTAAGGTAAGATGAAATCTCAAAGTGTTTTGATTTGTATTTCCCGAATGGCTAGGGTTGATGGGCACTTTCTGAGCTATTCCTTAGCAGTCCTTTTTAATTCTGAGAACTCTCTGTTTGGGTATCAAGCCCACTTTTCATTGTTTTTACTCTGGGGTTTTTTGGGGGGCAGGAGTCATTCGTTTGGTTGCTTTTGTTTTCAGTGTTCCTATGCTCTGGGTGGCAGTCCTCCGTCAGGTGTAGGAGCAGAAAGGATGCTCTCCCATTCCACGGGCTCCTTCTTTAGCTGTGCAGGACCTTTTGAGTTTTATGAAGTCCCACTTGTCAGCTGTCGGCCTCAACGCTGGGCTAACAAAGCTATTCAGGAAGCCCTTTCCCACACCTATATCAGGTAGGCACTGCCTACGCTTTCTCCCAGCAGTCTCGTCTCTCAGTTTCACATCTGGATCATTAATCCATTGGGAGTTGCTCTTCGTACAAGGCGAGAGGTAGGAGTATAATATTCTTTTTCAGATGGCACCCAGCTGTGCCAGCTCCATCTGTTAAAGACACATTTTTACCCCATTTGTGTTCTTTTTGCCTCTGTCAAATACTAAGTGGCTGGAGTCAGATACACCCATGTTTGGACCTTCTGTCTTATTACATTGGTCTCCATATCCGTTTTGTGTCAGTTCCATATTGTTTTGTTACTATGGTTCTGAAATAAATCTTGCTATCGGGAAAGGTAATCCTTCCCGAATCATTCTTTTTGCCTACAATTATTTTAGTTATTTGTAGTCTTCTTTGGCTCCATATGAATTTTATAATAGCATTTTTAATTTTTGTGAAGAATGAGATGGGTATTTTAATTAGAATTGCATTAAATCTTTCGGCAAAATGCTCATCTTCACAATATTGCAGGAAAATGGTTGGAGCTAGAAAACATTATTTTGAGTGAGGTAACCCAGACACAGAAAGACAATTATCACATGTACTCACTCATAGGTGGTTTTTTTTTCTTCAGTTTTTGTGGTTTTATTTAAACCCAAATAAAACATGCACGCAAGCCCCTCTACTCATTCTCTTCGCTACGCAGCCTGGCGCTGGGATTGGTGACTCTGATGGCCGGCTGCGCTGCTCTTTCCACGATGGCTTTTCAGTTCTTGGAGGAAACATTGTGAGCAATCTCAGCACAGTAAGAATTGCTGCACGTCAGCAGCTCCTCCAGCTCCTTGACGCTGTGGACCAGAAACTTCC
>NC_022023.1:29950711-29953621 GCF_000317375.1 Microtus ochrogaster | reverse complement strand
CCCAACCCTTTACTCTGAGATGATGTCTGTCTTTGAGGTTGAGATGTGTTTCTTGTAAGCAGAAGAAGGATGGATTCTGTTTTCGTGTCCAAACTGTTAGCCTGTGCCTTTTTATAGGTGAGTTGAGTCCATGTACATTAAGGGATATTAATGACCAGTGATTGCTGTCTCCTGTTAACTTAGTTTTCATCGTTGGTGATGTTAATTTGTGCATTTTTCCCTTCTTTGGGGGTTCCTTTCTTTCTTTCTTCTACTTAGTTGGGCACAGGGCCTGCTGATCTTGTTTATCTTCACAAGAACCAGCTGCTATGGTTGCTGATTTCTTTATATTGTTTTATTTGTTTCTGTTTCATCACTTTCTGCTCTAAATTTTATTATTATTATTTTTTACTGTTGACTGGTCTTTGATTTGGTTTATTCTTGTTCTTCAAAATTTTTGCATTGTGTCATTAAGTCATTTATGCGTGCTCTTTCTGATTTCCGAATGTCAGCACCTAGAGCTATAAATGTCCCTGCTCTCAAAGTGTCCCAGAAGTTTTCTTGTGCTGTATTTTTCATTGTCATTTAGTTCCTGAAAAAGTTTTGTTTCTTTCTTGATTTCTTCTTCAGCCCATCCAGCATTCAGTAGGGAACTGTTTAATCTCCATGAGTTTGTGGGTTGACAAGAGATTTGTTTGCTGTCAATTTTGTTACTGCATTATAGTGAGAGAGCATACATGGAGTTATTTCAGCCTTTCTGAACTTGGAAGCCTTTGCTTGCTGTCTAAGGATGACCACATCTATTCTAGAGAAGCTCCATGGGCTGCCGAGTAGAATGTGTTTCTCAGGTGTGATATCATCTCAGGTGTGCACACTTCTGTTATGTCTATTTAATGTATGATATCGATTAATTCTGATGTTATTTTGTCTGTTTTTTGATCACGTGATCTGCCTATTAGAGAAAGTAGAGCATTGGGTTCATCTACTATTAATGGGTTGACATTGAGACTGGATGCACCCCAGTTTGGTGTGTCTATGTTAAGAATCATATTATATTCTTAGTTACCAGCTTCCTTGGTTAGAATGATGTATCCTTTATCTTGTTGGATTAGTGTTTGGAGTTTGGAAGAGGGGTCAAGACAGGGTTTCACTATGTAGATCTGGCTGTCCTGAAACTCACTGTGTAGACCAGGCTGTCCTTGAACTCAGAGATATCTGCCTGTCTCTGCTGCCTAAGTAAAGGTATTAATATTAGGGTAGCAATGCCTGCTTACTTCCTCCTCAAATCATATTGAAGACCTTTTGTCCACTCTTTTACTCTAAGACCACGCCTCTGTGAAGCTATGTTTCCTGTAGACAACACATAGCTTGTTTCATGGTCCTCTCTGTCATCTTGAGTCCTTTGGCTGGAGAATTTAAGTCACTGCTATTTAAAGGAATGGCTTAGGGACAGGATAGATGAACTTACCAGTGAGCACATGGGCACGCAGGCAAAAAACCAAAAGCTTCCTTCTTTTGCATCCTTTCATGCGGGCTATCACCAGGAAGGGTGGGTCCTCCTACTTCCAATGAGCCAATCAGGAGAAATCCCTTACACGTGTGTCCAGTGTTTGGGATTTAGTTATTCCAGGTGTAGGTAAGTGGGCAACCAAGCTTAGTCATAACACAACTTCAACAGAAGCTTAATGTTCAAGAAAATGTAAGCAGTAATGACTATCTCTCAATAAAGAAAAGCTCGTAACACCAGATAAGTGATTGGTAAGTCATTTAAAGAACTAGAAGTGATACTCCTCACACTATTCCATAAAATACCAACGGGGAGAGCACTGCCACACTCATGCTACAATGGGGAGCTCGCTGATGCCAGTGGATAAAACACAACAAAGAAAGAAAAGTATCTGGCAATTCTCCCAATGAACAAGGACATATCAGTTCTCAATAAAATTCTTACAAATGGGATTGAGAAATACATTCAGAAGACTGAACACTATGACTGAGTTCATTTCATTCCAAGTTAACTTCAATATTGGGTGCAGCACACAAGAGAGCGGGCTCTGCATCCCATGTGGGGAACACACTAGAGTTGACCCTGTGGTCCAGGTACAGGTGAGCGAGCTCTGAGGTCCTGAGGGCAACAGAGCTGACCCTGCCCACAGTCTCATCTGCCATCCTGAGAGTAACAGAGCATCTGCTATGGAGAAGCATGGGCGAGGGAAAGATGCCCTGACCCCTACCTCCTTGCTACCTGTGGCAAGCAAGAGAGCTGGTCGTGGGGTCACACAAGACAGTGAGAGAACCAGCCCTGCCCCCACCACCAGATGTAGCACACAGGAGAGTGGACCCTGCACCCTGGCCAGGGAGCACACTAAAGTGACTCTGTTCTCCAGGGTGCAGGTAAACAAGAACAGAAGAGTTGACTCCCCACCCCTACCTATCCCACCCCCGCCATAGCCCCTACAGCAATTGATAGAAAGGGCCCTGCACCTCGCCTGGGCAAAACAGTAGAGCTGGCCCTGGCGCTATGAGTATGGGTGACCTGGATCTGAAGACCTGAGAGCAAGAGACCTGGTTCCTGCTCTTTGCTTCAGGCTGTGCTGGGTGGGCTAGCCAAGGCAGTGCTGGAGAGCTTGCCCAGGTAGTGACCATGAGGGAAAGCTGGCAGACTGACCAAGCCAGCTACCACCCATGTCCAATCAGGGCTAAGAGTTGTCCCATCCCAGTGTCCACCTCATCTATGAACTGTGGAGCATGTGAAGGGGCTGGACTTACAGATCTGAAACAGCTGGATCTCCTTGACACAGGACAACACTAGGATGTCCAAGAGGAGCCCCAGTGAGAGCCCATTATTGTAGCTGAAACAGACCAATGATTCATGGCAATGAACACTTGCAAGTAAAGATGAATGGACCAAAGGGTACAATGTGTGACTCA
>NC_022023.1:29937136-29949975 GCF_000317375.1 Microtus ochrogaster | reverse complement strand
TACTTGATCTCAGTTGTATCACAGAACCATAATATCAAAAATTGCACTCTACTGGCACAAAAACAGACACTTAGACCAAAGAACAGAATGAAGTGATGTACCGAGAAATAAACTCACGCAGCTACAGCCTCCTAACAAAGCTTCCAAAACCATAAACAGAGAAAAACACAGCCTTCTCAGCAAACACTTCAGGGAACACCGAATGCCCACACATAGAGGAAGGAAATTAAAGCTGTGTCTCTCATCCTGTACGGAATCAATTCAGAATTACTCCAAGCCCTGGATAAAAGACCTAAGAACTGAAGCTGCTGAGGGTACCGTAGGCAAAAATACTTAAGGTACAGGTGCAAGCAAAGATTTTTCAAAAAGGTTTCTGATAGCAGAGAAAGGAGTGTCAAGAAATGAGAAAAGGGATTGTATAAATGCAAAGGGCATCTGTGCAGAAAAATCACGGCCACCAGAGTGAAAAGGCAGCATACAAAATAGGGGGGGGGACTTTCCTAACTACATATCAGACAGATGGTTAATATCTTCAATTTATAAATAGCTTCAAATATTAAACAGCAAAATAATAAATTGCCCAATCCACAAATAAGCCAGTAAACTGAAAAGGTGGTTGTCAAAGGAGTTACAAACAGCCAATAAATACCTGAGAAAATGTTCAACATGCTTAGCATCAGAACGGTGAACATAAGACTGCTTTGAGATTCCATCTGACCACAGTCAGAATTGCCATCCTCAAAAATAAAAAAATGACAACAAATGCTAACATGGATGTGAGGGTGGGGAGACTCATCCGCCACTTGTGGAAATGCAAACGGTATAACCACTATGGAAATCACTTGGAAGTTTGTCAAAAAGCTAAAATTAAATCTACCACATGATTCAGCTGTACCACTCTTGGGTATGTACCCAAAGGACTCTATATCCTACTACTGTAGTGGTAAAAGTAAAAAGTAAAAATGCTGCAGGTCCCCAAGTGGCTGCAGGGCCATGAGACCATGCCACAGGTCCCCCGAAGTGGTGGCATGCAGCAGACAGTGGGTCCCAAGAGCAGTCAGTCCCAGGCAGGGATGGCACAGTTCCCTGAGTGGCTGCAGCAGGCAACGTGTCCCAGGCAGGAAGCCATGTGGTGAGTGAGAGACCTCAACAGGGCAGCCAGTCCCATGAAGAGAGACAGATGGATGGGCATGCCATAAGACCACATTATAGGCTATTGCCAATGCTCCTGATTACCCTCAAGACCTTGTTAAAGAAACCCTATTGCTGAAGATACCACATACTTGAGTACATGGAGGAAACAAATTGGAGTTGGCCTAGAAGCTTCCACACTATCGACTAGTTTTCATAGTAATAGAAGATGCCAAACAAACTACTAGAGAATAAAAGTAATTGTCATAACAAAGTGTGAACCCTATGTACTAGAATAATAACCACCCTGACAAGACATGCCCACTGGTGCAATAGTGGCATAAACATTATGGGAGTAACCAAACACTTTCTGCTTGGATTTAAGTTCAGCCCCACAAGATGAAATCTCTAGCTGGCATGATTATCAGGCTAAGAATATAAGGTTAGACAAGTGATAGGTCATACACCATGATTTACTACTGGTTTTCTGCACAATGCACCTGGGGCCTATCATTATACTCATGAGAACAATGCACCTAGCAACCCTTATCAGAGAACCTTTCATCTTCAGTAGATGGTGATTAACACAGAGACTCCCATTGGCCAAGCTGCAAAGAATAAGAGACTGCAGAATATCCATCCCTAAGGAAATACCTAGACTGCAACTCTCATCCCAAGATTCAGGAAGCATTGAAGAAGAGGGGGCAGAAAGAGTGTAAGAGGCTACAGATGGCTAATAAAGAAGCAGTGTCTTCTGGGCATGGCTGGGAAGCTCCACATATGGAGACACAGCAGTTGTGACACCATGCACAAGACCTGTGCAAGCCCAAGACAGAATAATCCCAGATTTCTGAGGCATTCTGACCATCATTATCTGCTGAATGGAGTATGTCAGAATTTTTCATGAATGTGTCCTCTGTTAAGTCCACCACACTCCAGTGAAAGACCACACTTCAAAGACAATGTGGGTAACACAAATTAGCCTTTATAAAGAAAGAAAAGGGACACAACATTAAGTGATAAGGGAAGTGGGTGTGTCTGAGAAGAGCTGGGGAAGGCAGGGTGAGTATGATCAAAGCACATGGCATTCTCCAACATCTAATAAATCAGATAGCAGATTGTGGTGAGCGAAAGAGGAACCCTTATATAGTGTTGATAGGAATATAAACTTACACAGCTTTTATAGGATTCAGGGGGAATAGTCTTCAATAAATGCAAAATAGAGCTACCATATGATCCAGGCATACCACTCCTGGATATGTACCTGAAGAATCCTAAGCTAACATACCACAGAGATTCGTGTTCATTGGTGTTTACTCCCACACCATTCAGAGGGACTCCACCTACGACCTTGAATCAGTCCAGATGTCCTTAAACAGATGAGTGTGAGCAGGCATCCACACGTGGCTCTCACAATGAATATAAAATCACAGACCCAAAATCAAGATATGTAATTGTAAAAACAATAGGCGATCAGATTTGCAGGAAAACGGACGGACCTGGAAGTCATTACAGAACCAACATACGCCAGACTTGGAAAGACAATTTGCTGCATGCTTCACCTCGTATGTGGAATCTCGATTGAATTGTATATGCATGTGTGTGTGTGTGTGTGTGTGGTGTGGCGGGGGGAGTCGTGAATGAAGATAAGGGACCATGAGTGGGAAGTGGGAATAGGAAGCGATCGTTAGGAAGAGAGGATGTGAGGGAGGGTGGGAAGGGACTAATAGAACACAGCAGACATGAAAGCAGAAGGGAGGATATCAGTGGGCTGGGGAGAGTGGTGTAGAGAACGAGAGGGTGTGGCAGAAGGGGGCTTAGGGAGAAGTATGACATCTGCATGAAACTGCGGTAGTAAAGCCCATCACTGAGTATACTAACTTTAAAATTCATTTAAGGAATACCAAACTATATTTCCAGGAGTCACGTAAGCCACTCCTTAGAAATTTGGGGAATAATTCTACCTTAAAAGTGAAAGCACACACAGGTCAAACCTGAGGGACACGATGAACCAGGGCATAGGCGGGGACCCCTTGGCCAATAGGATTTTTTGTTACTTATTTTTCTCCCTCTCTATTTGAGGAAGGCACACGTTGATAAACAATGTCTCTAGATGAAAGTACATAGTGTGAATAATTTCTAGGAATAGTCACAATCAAAAGCAGTATTCACTCAATATTGTGCGACCCACGTCAGTTCCTTTTACCTGATGAACTAGTTCTTGCAAGTCATTCCAGTTTTAATTTTGAGCAAATCCTATGTTTTATAAACAAATTAAATTAAACCAAATTCACCTGTCACACAAACAATTTAGGAAAAAGAAAACAATATCAACAAAGTCAATGTTTTTATGAGAAGCATTTAAAGACTGAGATAAAAACACTGGTCACGTTAATATTAACCTCTATCATTCTCCATTTAGTGAATATGTAGAAAGACCTGAAACCTTAGGCTTAGCTCTGTAGATAAATACGAAACCTAAAATCAAGTAAAAGTTTACATAGTCAAAAGTCCAAAGTCTAACCTTTATCAGTACAAATCTAACCTCCATCCATACAAGGTCTAACCTCCATCAGTACAAAGTCTAACCTTCAACCATACAGTCTTACCTCCATGAGTACAGTCTAACATCCATCCATGCAAAGTCTAACCTCCATCACTACCAAGTCTAACCTCCATCCATACAAGGTCTTACCTCCATCAGTACAAAGAGTGCTGCAAAGAAGAGGAGAGTCGCCCATTCCACTCTGTGTAGAATTATCTCAAAGTCATGAGTGTCCGCTAAAATTAGCAACCAGATGGCCCCCAGCATAGCAATCCATCCTGTAAAACAAGCAGAATCCATCCTGTAATAGATCCATTGCTAACACACCAGTTGATGTTTTGTCTTCTGAATGGTTTATTTTTCATTGAGAGCAACTGCTGTACTGCAAACTGTGTACATTTAAAAGTATAATTTCTATTTTAGCTTATGTATATTTCATGAAGCAATACTGCAGTCAAGATAATGGGCATATTCATCATCCCAGAACTCATGCCCATCCATGTTCTGCCCCCCTCCAGATCCTTCTATCACTGAACAATACACTCCCAATAAAACATCCTTCTCTTATCTCTATAGATCAGTTTACATCCTCTGTAAATGTAGATTTGTATTCTCCTCTCTCACTTTCTCCCTTCTCTCAATGCTACAAACCAAACCCACAGCCCCATGTCCTACCTTTAAGATATGCCCTGGCCCTCACAGGCACATTGATCTAATGGCACATATATTTTCTGATTACTTCTCAGAGGACAGATAACCTTGTCAGAAAAGCAGCATTTAGCACAATTACTTTAAGCTTCTTCCCTTTTGTTATGTGAGTCAAATTTCAAAGTTTTTCAGCAGTCACTGGTATGCCATTATCTGGCTATGCCATGATATATGGCCCATTTGCCAATTAAGGACATCCCAATGGTTTCTAGTGTTTGGCTATTACAAATGAATATGACATAAATATTCACAGAATGACTATGGCGACCTCACTCAATAGGAACAGAGCCTTGAAATATGGCAACAATGCAGACTAGACCTGAGAAATGTACCCAGCTGCCTTTAGAGATTACAGAAGCATTAAGACTATCCCCTTTCTCCTCAGGTTCCCTGACGGTCAAAGAAGACACATTTTTCTTTCATTGACTTTTCATGTTCACCAACATCTGGGCAGGTTCTAACCACTCCTGAGGGCTGAGCACTGTTTTATCACATAAGGACACTGGAAATATTTCCAGAGCGTGTTTTGTGCAATCGCTCATTTGCCAACAAGAAATTCATATTAATAAGTAGTCACCACTTGACCTGAAAGTTTTAATAATGGCCTTAAAACATACCTTACTATTTTACTGATAACTTAGAGACATCTTTGTTTAAATGAACTTTTCTTTAAAAAATCTGTGGCTGAAAAGCTGCATGCTGTCAAAATCACTTTCAAAAGGTCAGCTGTCTCAGTGTTTGTGTTGAGGGGCATTTGCACACCGTGTGAAGATAAACTGCTGTGATTAGTGTGATAAAAAGCTGCATGGCCAATAGATAGATAGGAAAGATACACAGGACTTCCAGAAAAGGGGAAGAATCCTCGGATGAATCTGGGCAGGCAAGAGAGAGAACAACAAGACTTGGAGGGAGTCGGAATGAACGGAGGGTAAAAAGCCATGAGGCAAAATGTAGATCAATAGGAACAGATTCATTTAAGTTTTAAGAACTAGTTAGGATAGAACATCCTCATTGTCTCAGTGTGCGGGTGTGGGAGGCGGTGGCGGGGAGGAGGCAGAAATCCTTAATAAATAAATAAATTTTAAAAAAAGAAATCAAGAGGACAAAAAAACTTAAAAAAAAAAGAAAGGTCAACGCTTAGATTCTTGATCCACTGGATAAATGCCTATTTACTTAGGATCATGTGTAAAAAGAAGATTTCAGGTCTAAATTAAGATTTGCTAGGCGAGCAAACTAAAATGGTATAGATAATATTTTAAATATCATTATTTTCTGTGCCAACTCCATTTCAGAGGATAATTGTGTGCAATAATGCTGACTTTCAAAATGGTAGATTAAAATAATTCATTCCTGTTTTTAATTAAAATTGAGAAAGTGGGAACTAACAAAAGAAAAGAACTAGTTAGGAATAAGTCTAAAATATAGGCTCAGCTTTCCTAATCAATAAGAAGTCTCCATGTCATTATTTGGGAGCTGGCTGGCAGAACAGAGAAAGACTCGTTACATGTTTGTGCAAACCTATGTGATACAAGCTATTGGAAATGAAAAACAAAAGGTGGATGGGTCATTAAATTCTTTGCTCTGCTCCCAAATCACTGACCTGTGTGTGCTCAATGTAAGAAATTCGCTGTATTATTCAGATCAATATATCAGCATAGCTCCCCACCCCTATTGCTCTCCTTACTGGAAATTGTCTCACTCTTGTGGACTTAGATGAAGGCACAACCTAGTCCCTGAGCAAGGGACGAACAAGATCTGCATTCCTAACCAGAACCTGAGGTAGCTTTCAGCCTATCTACCATTTCTTCCCAGCCAAGGTGACGTAGAAACTGTGTGTGACATGATGGAGTTAAAAAAAAAAAAAATGTTGGTTCCCTGTCCAAAAGGACCTTAACTATCAGCACTGAACAGTACAAGTAAGAAAAACTCTTTATTGTGTTAGATCTCAGGAGATAATAGGAAGAGTGTTTTACCCAACATAACATATTCTATCCCAAAGCATCTGGCCTCAGGGGGAAAAAAAGTAATGCATAGAATTTAAGTAATATTGTGCAAATAGTCAAAGAAAAGCTAGCTTAATCATGTTGTTGAGTGTTGTTATAATGAGCTATGTCATTCACTGGCAAGAACACAGTTTCCACAAGCAAGCACTTAAAAAGCATCTGAAATGATTAATTCTCACGAGATTTTTTTTTTTAAATTCTTGCAAAAGTTACAAATGCCAAGAACTTGAAACATGACCACAACAAACGGAACAGCTGGCAGACCTGTAAGGAGTTTCTTTCTGTCCTGCCAGCCAGCTCCCAAAGAAGTCACAGAGACTTCTTTTTTATTATAAATGCTTAGTATTTAGCTCAGGCTTGTTCCTAACTGACTCTTACAACTTAAATTAACCCATTTATATTAATCTATGTTCTAATACATTGTGTTACCTCTCTTCCATCTTGTAGATTCTATTTCCTCCGTCTCCTGGCTTTTCCTGTTCCCTTAATTCCTCCTCTTCTTCCTTTCTCTCCCTGGAAATCCCACCTATACCTTCTGCCTATCAATCAGTTATTCAGCTTCTTATTACACCAATCACAGCAATGCACCTTCATACAGTGTACAAGTATCCCACAAAGCAGACCTTACTGTTTCTAACACGGTGATTTCAAAACAGAATTTCAGACTAGGGAAAAGTCTCTAGTCCTACTCTTTCTAATAAGACTGAGATATGAACTGCCTTCATTTGGTTTTCTAAAACAAGTAGAATTGTCTGTCTTACAAATGTTAGGGGGAGATACAATTTACATAGAAAATAACATTAATATGTTTGATATAACTTAGATTGTCAAGGTTAATTGTCAAAGAAAAAATGGTATTAATAAATATTAATCACTTGCCTTGAGAGTTTTAATAATTGCCTTAAAACATACCTTACTATTCTACTGATAACTCACAGACATCTTCGTTGAAATAGACTTTTCCTCTAAAAGTTTATGGCCAAAAAGCTGCTTGCTGTCTATTCAAATCACTTTCAAAAAGTCAGCTACCTCGGTGTTTGCACAAACGTATGTGAAACAAATGTTGGAAATGAACAATGAAAGGTGGATGGGCCATTCGAATATCTATCTGCTCCACTCCCAAATCACCAACCTGTGTGTGCACAACACAGGAAACCCGGAGCGTTGTTCAAAACATAGGAGAACCAATAAGAGGACAAAACCAGGGTGTACATACACGGAGAACTGTAGCTGAAACACAGCCAAGCCTGCAAAACGTACCTTTGGGTTCTTGCCAAAGGTCTGAATAAACCAGGAGAGGGGAGCTAGCCCTCCTAACTTCACATCTCACAGTGTCTGTGATGGCCAACAAGACAGCTCAGTCTGTCACTGAAGTTACTCTGACATCCCCAGGTTCTTAGAGAGCTCAACAGTCTCCAAGGAGAAATGGGCAAATCACCAATAAGCAATGAACAGAAGCAGCTTCCCTAAAAATGAATTCTTTGTTTGGAAAGTGAACCAAAGTCTTATTCTTAACCAATAAGCTATTTGCAATTGATACCTGCCGGGAAATGGAAATTCCGTTTTCTCAAATGGGTTCTCACTGGGCATATCAACCACATTCCAGGGCAGGCTTCATGCCCAGTAGATGGCCAATGGAAAATTAAATTCCATGTATTTTTAGGTACAATTTGTTTGCTTTTATACTTTTGTCTTATTAGGGGTTTTGTCTGGTTTTTTTTTTATTTTGTCTTGGGGGGTTGAAAAAGAGGGGAAGAACATGAAGTTGAAGAGTAGGGAGATAAGGAGGAGCTGGGAAGAATTAGGGGGGAGAGAATGTGATCAAAATATATTGTAAGAAAAAAGTAAGCAACAGAAGTCTTTAATGACCATGACAGAACTAATTTCTATAATTATAAATGCATCGGAATTCAGCTACGGAAGAATGTCAATGTGAATATCAAATAGAACTCTGAAAATAATCAATTCCCCCTTAAGAGAAATGAAATTATGGTCAAGGTGTTTGAAAACTGGAAGTTAGTTTTTTAAAGCTTTTAATAATACGAAGGATTAGCTGGACATTGATAAAAAAAAAAACAAAGAGTTCTGATCTTAGTAAGGAGATTAGCAAGGAGAAATTATTAACATAAGGGGCTTGTGGGACACTATCAAGCAGATCAACATATGATCATAAGAATTCTAAAAGGAAAGGCAGCAGGAGAAGGACAGAATGAACAGTTGAAAAAATAATGGGAAAAAAATTAATCTCAACATCCAAAAAACTCAATTAAGTTTAAAAAAGGATGTATTCCGAGAGAACCACACTCAGTCACATCATAGGAAAACTGCTCAGAGACAAGACAGACACAAAGAGAAAGTTTTCAGTCAGTGAGGGAAGTAACTGACCATGTACTCAACACAATGAGCAATCACACAGTACTGAAGCTGGAAGGCCCTAAGATCACACAAAGTGCTGAGAAAAAAGGCTCTCAACCAAGAATTCCATACACAGCCATACTGTCATTCAAAATGAAAGACAATAATGAATTTCTGCATAAACAAAAACTAGGAAAGCTCACAGATACCTTTCATCTAAGGAATACAAGAAGAAATCTTTGAGTCTTAAATGAAAAACACTTTTCAAAGTTACTCCAACCATATGAAGAAATAGCACTTATGGAGGAATTTATGTATATAAACAAAACAATATAGATATGATCTTTGTACTTGTCATGTTATTTAAAGTATGGCATCATAAAGCAATAATTGTAAAACAGTGAACAAAAAAATCTAAGGATTAAAAAGTCTGTAACCATAATAGCACAAAAGACAAAGAGATGAGAAACCTATAAAGAGGAAATTTTTTTATACAGTCAATTGATATTGATCTCAACTAGACTTTGTTTCATGCAATAACCATGACCGTGATTAAGAAAATAACTCTAAAAAAAAAAAAAAGAAAATAACTCTTAAAATAGAGTGACATGAACCTGAAACTGTGCTTTGGAAGCAGCTACACAAAAATAAGAAATGAAAGAATAAAAGAAAAATGTAAGATACACAGATTATCTGCAGGAGACCCAAGGTTCTTGTGCTTCTAGGAAAGCATCAAGGAAACCAGGAATGTTAAACATGCAGTATCGTGTCTTCAGAGGAAGAGATGCGGACCTAGAAGAGGTCTTCCTGAGTGAGGTAACCCAGACCCAGAAAGACAAACATGGTATGTACTCACTCCTGAGTGGGTATTAGCTGTAAAGCAAAGGATAACCAGGCTACAATCTACTGACCAAAAGAGAACAGGTAGTAAGGAGGGTCCGAGGGGGGAGGCATGGATCTCCTTGGGAAAGGGAAATAGAAGAGATCTCCTGGCTGGACTGGGGGCAGATGGGCATGGGAACTTGAGGGATCATCTTGGGGAGGACATGGAGGAGGAGAACCCTAAAACAGATGGCTGGCAAGGGGGTGCTTTACAGGATCAGGTAGGAACCTGATACAAGGGAAACTCTCACGAACCTCCAAGGATGACCCCAGCTAAGACTCCTAGTGGATACACAGCCTGAATTGGCCATCTCCAGTGATTGGTGACTACCCAAACTATCACCAAAGAGCTTTTATTCAATAGCTGATGGGAACAGATACAGAGATCCATAGCCAAACATTAGGCTGAGCTTGAGGAATCCTGCTGAAAAGAGAGAGGAAGGTTTGGAGGAGCCAGAGGGGTCAAGGACATTACAAGAAAACTCACAGAAACAGCTCACCTGGCTCACAGGAACTAACAGTCTGAACCAACAACCAGGGATTCTGTATGAGACAGACCTAGGCCCTCTACATATAACAGTTGTGTTATATGTGACAGTTGTGTAGCTTGGTCTACTTGTGAACTCCTAACAACGGGAGTAGAGGCTGTCACTAACTCACACTTTGGCTGGCTCTTGGGAACCTGTTCCTCATACTGGATTGCCTTGCCCACCCTAAACATAAGGGGAGGTGCTTAGTCTTACTGTAACTTGATATGCCATGCTAAGTTGATTCCCATGGGAGGCCTGCTGCTTTCTAAGTAGAAACAGAAAGGGGGATAATTTGAGGAAAGGCAGAGGGGAGGGAGAGGGATGGGAGAAGAGAAAGGAGGGGAAACATGGTTGGGCTGTAAAATAAATTAATTAAAATTTTAAAAATCCTATAAAAAGAAGGGTTCACATAACATGTTTTCCAACCAGAAGGCTGGGAATAGATGTGGTTAACAGCCTGGTAATCTTTGTGCTATCTGTATGACCAGGCCACATCTGACTTCCCCAGACTCTTACATGTATCTCAGTCAGTTTGCAGGGCTGTCCTCTCTTAGATCCTTATCATGGGCTGCTTACCTTGAGCCTACTTCCTTGGTTAAGTTATAGAACTTATCTTGATGGAAAATGTCACTTGTACTTTACAAATTTCTATGTAATCGTGCCTTAAGCTTTGCGGCACACAGAGAATTGAGTTCATTATCACCAGGAAACGTGTTTCCATACTGTGTTGTGCCTAAGCATGTCTGAAATAAACTACCTGGTGTCAGACTCTGGAAGTTTGAACCAACACTGGGTACTCAATCGTGTTGAACCATGTTTCCTTCTTGCCTCATGTGGACTGACACACCGCTGGCCATGGTGTTTGCAGACACTCCTCACGAAGTAAATAGTGAAGTACAGATTAATTTCTGTCATCTTGGTAATTATATTTAATATAAAAATATTAGCCACTCTAAGCAAAAGGCAGATACTAGCACACGAATGACTCAAATACATGCTGTACACAGGTAAATAAGAAAGAAAATGAAGGGAAAGGGCACACAAAATAAAGCCATAAGCCACGTGTGATGGCACACACTTGTAATCTTAACAGTTAGGATGCTGAGGCAGGAGGGCCATGAGTTCAAAACCAGCCTGGACTTCACAGTGAGTCTGAGGCCAGACTGAGTCCCTTAGTGGCTCTTTCTAAAACCCAAAGGCTAGGATGCAGCTAAGTGACAGAGGTGTAAAACTCAATATAGATTAGTAAGAGTAAGGAAGTAAATACTGGATTGACTGTGCTGATGTCAGGCAATGAAGATTTCAAGATGAAAGAAATTGATGCCGAAAAATGATGGCAAAGGAGAAAATCCACCAAGAAAGCATTACGAGTCCATAGATGCCTCTAACAACAAAGTTTTTAAGTACATAAAGCATAAGAGGAAGTAATGGGATAGACAACTCAATAATATTTGGAGACTTCAATGCTCTTATCTCAGTCATGGAAAAAAAGCCAACAGATCAACAAAGACAGAGATACCTTGAATCAGAAAAGGAGAAACGTCAACAAAATGGGTGTCTGTACACTTCTCTAAACAAGTCAAATGTGAAACATCTCATGTCCATGTGGAAAATTCTCTAAAATGTATTATCACATAAACAAATACCAATAAACTTATGAGTATTGAAATCACAATAAACTGGATTCTACACTGGAGCTAAATTCAGAAAACAATGATGAAAGAAAGTTTGGGAAATACACAAATGTATGAAAATGAAGCATCACAGTGCATAAATTCTTTGATAGAACTTTTTTAGAAACTTAAAAGTAAAATCTAAAATTCCTTGAAATAGTGGAAATGGAAACCCAGAAGAATAGCATTGTTGCGAACAGGTAAGGTAATAATCACATAAGACAGCCTGCTCCAATCACTTTAACTTTGGTGTTCAGGAGCACTATAAACCCAAAATAAGCATAAGAAAGAAAATGGTAAAGGTTATATTGAAAACAAATAAAACAGAAAACATACAAATCAATGGAGACAATCAATGAAACCAAAACTGATTCTTTGATAAGATTCATATAATTGACAAATATTTAGCTAAATTATTACGGTTTGAACGCAAAATTTCCCCCACAGGCTCACATGTCGAACAGTTGATCCCCAGTTGGTGGGTCTGTTTGGTATCCCCCACAGGCTCACATGTTGAACAGTTGAACCCCAGTTGGTGGGTCTGTTTGGTATCCCCCACAGGCTCACATGTTGAACAGTTGAACCCCAGTTGGTGGGTCTGTTTGGTATCCCCCACAGGCTCACATGTTGAACAGTTGACCCCCAGTTGGTGGGTCTGTTTGGTATCCCCCCACAGGCTCACATGCTGAGCAGTTGGCCCCCAGTTGGTGGGTCCGTTTAGGGAGGTGGTAGCGCCATTTAGTATGGAGCCTAGCATGGGCCTTTCAGGTTGTGGGGAGACGCTACTTCTAGATCAAGCTCTCTTTCCTCGTCTGCTGAGATATGAACAAGTCATGCTATAAGGCCCCCACCACCACCGAGAGTGCCAACATGTGACATATCCCTCCCGAGCATGAGGACTGTAATCTTCCAGTGTGACTCAAAATAAACCATTCATCTATTACATCGATTTCGTCAGATTATCTGTGACCGTGATGAGAAATGTGACTAATGCATCAACTGGCCTTGAGAT
>NC_022023.1:29917759-29936747 GCF_000317375.1 Microtus ochrogaster | reverse complement strand
AACCCACATGAAATCCAGATTAACCTACTTAGAAAATAACTAAAACTTCAGTTCTGTTAACTCACATGAAATGACCAACTCGTAAAACATACAAACCACTGATGTTGCTCCAAGAAGAAATAAAAATATGAATGAAGCTCTCTCGCATAGAGACTCTGCTTGTAATCACAGTACTTCTTATGAAGAAAATATTTCTTGCAATAAATAAAGGCAATGGGTTGGTGACCAAAACCGAAGAACTAAAAGTTTAAACTAAAGGAGACAGGCTCACATCCTCATGACCTGGGAGTAGGCACTAGTCAGCTAGATGTAACACCGAAATCACAGTCTTCGAAGAGGTAAAGCAACCTCTTCAAAACTGAAAACTTCTGTACTTGAAGAGAAAGAGACACTATCAGCAAAACCTGGTGGTAGACTGTAAGCTACCAGACGCTGGGGAGGCTGGGCCGGGAGAATGAAACCTTCAAAGCTAGCGGAGACTTCAGTGAGTTCAAGGCCAATCCGAGTAACTTGGCGAGGACCTGGCTCAAAATAATTTTAAGTGGAGTGGCAGAGAATATCGTAGGGAACTTGCCTAGCATCTGTGAGGACCTTAAGTCAATCCCAAATACTACAGCAGGTGAATGAGGAGGAGGAAGAAGAAGAGGAAGAACAGAAATCATCTAGAGGTGAGTTAAAGCCCAGGGAAGGAGGTTCTTAGATTATATGCAAATACACACCATTTTAATTGAGGGACTTGAGCCTCCAAAGGTTTTTGGATCCCTGGGGAGTGTTGAAATTACTTCTCAAAGATACCAAGAAATGTCTGTACCAACCAGACACTAGAGAGACTAACGAATGTGTTAAGAGGTTTGGAGAATGTTCAGTTAGAAGGACCCCCTTCCTCTAAAAAGTATGCCCTCAGCCATTACAGCTATGTGTTATGTGGCCCTGTCCTCTTGGCTGGCATTCCCAATGTTCGGGAAGCAACACTGCCTGCCCCAACTAGACTCTATGCCTGGGACACTGAAGCTCAAAGCAGCCTTTCCTCTGTGTATGGATAGAGCGATTCTATAGACTGACTGAGGGGTTTCCAGGAAAAGAGAAAATGTATGGCGACCCAGGGGCAAGCAGGTTTGCCATGTGGAGTGGCTTCTAGCAGGCGCACCTCTCAAAGCCTGTCCTCACCTGACCACTGCTGGCCGCCGATAATCATCCCCACACTCCTCTCTGATGCGAACGACAAATCAAATAGATTGCCTGTCACTGAAAGTACTCCCTCAAAGGCGACAAATAAACTGTGCCCAGACAGAAAGTCACTAAGAGACACCTCGTGCGCGTCAGCCTAGACCTAGAGGAGGAATCCATCCTACCTGGTGCTGCTGAGGCTGCCGGGAAGGCAAAAGGAACAGCCTCTCTGGAAAACTCCGGGAATTATCTTTTACAGTCAAACGTACAAACACCTAAGACTAATGGTCTCACCTCTAGAAAAATAGCCAAGAATGAACATGTAAATTCACACAAATCCTGAAGTTGGTTGCCATTTGGACCAGCTCTGTTCACTGTTGCTAAACGTGGGCTGACCCTCAGTAAATGAATGAACACACAGACCTGTGCCTTCTCATCGCTGCTCAGCAACAAAGGAGCCAAGCTTTGACACAGTCCGCAGCACGGAAGGCTGCGCCAGCCACATAGTGTCAGCGCAGGGGGGTGCTCATCTCAGAAGGTTGCATCCAACCTGATGCCACCTAAGTGACGTTCTCAAAACAGATGGCTTGCTAAGGATGGAAGGAAACTGACCCATTGTTGATGGGAGAGGAAACAGCCACCAGGGAGAGCCCAGGGCTTGTGGGATGATACTCTGATTCTGCTGATAATTACATAAACCTCTATAGGTCAAGAAATATAATTTCACAAGAAAAAAAATCCATTTGTTCTGTAGTAATTTTAAGAAATGAGAATGCTGAGTCTGCCGTGCTTAGGTTCCGGTTCTTCAGAGAAGGAATGTGTCAGAGGATGCTACACGCGTCACATGGTCGGCGTCTCACAACGTCCTTGTGCACCGCATGAGACCATGTGCCTTATGTCACGGGCCATTACATCGTATCACGTGATGGATGCTCTATGTATGATGTTTTCATGTTTTGTGACATGATACGTTTCAGGTGCTATGACGTAACTATACCACGATGCTATGTGAGGCTATTCTGTGCTATTTGACTTTTGATTTACACAACACACAGTGTGCCAACTCATTTGTATGTCAACTTGACACGAGCTAGAGTCATTTTGGAAGAGGGAACCGCAATTGAGAAAAGGTTTGTTGTACGTTTTCTTGGGGACGCAAGATGTGGGTCAGCCCCTCCCACGGTGGATGACACAGGAGCTTCTGTAGAGGCCCTGAGCTGATTCCTGGCACCCACATCGGAGAGTTTACAATCCCCGTGATTCCAGACACTTGCTTTTGTGGGTCCCTGTGCTCCCATGAAAATATTCACACATACACATAATAAAAATAACAAAAATAAATCGTTAGGAAGTAGAGGTGCTAATCTCGACCTGTTCTCCCTGTTTTCGCCTCTTACAGGCTCAGAGTTTCTGCTCTTACATTGCAGAATATGATAACATCTTTGCTCACTATGTACCTGGAAGACAGTTAACCTGTGGAATATACAAAGCTCTGAAAATTAAATAGGAACAAATTAGTAAATCAATCAATCAATAGACTAATATAATGAAATGACAAAATACGAAATACAAGTAGCCATAGACAGGTGAAAAACCGTTTAACATCCCTCAACATCAGAAAAATTCATATTTAATCTATAATATGACTCCACCTCATCCTGTCAGAATGATAGTCATTCAGAGTACACGATAGTCCAGGTGGGTGGTGGCGCTCAGGAGGTGGAGGCAGATGGAGCTCTGTGAGTTAGAGGCCAGCCTGGTCTACACAGTGAGCTCCAGGACCTCCAGAGCTACACAGGAAAACCCTGTCTCGAAAAGCAAAACAGAAAGAAAGAGAGCGAGCACATGATGGCAAATACTGGCAAGGGTTTGAACAAAACCTTGATGCACTATCAGTTAGTATAGACACTATGGAAACCAGCATGGAAGAAAAACAACTGAAAAATAGATCAAGTACACAAGCTGGCTATGCCACTCCAACGTACTTGCTCCGGGAGCCAAAGTCCACCGACCACAGAGACACTTGTGTATCAATGTCTGTTATAGCTCGGTTCACAACAGCTAAGCCATGGGACCAGCTCAGTATCCAACAGTGGGAAGAAGGGGAGAGAACATGTGAAACACACACAAAAGAATGAAAGTCATTTTCAGAAAAATGGATGCAACTTATTGCCACTATATTAAGAGAGTTAAGTCGGTCTCTGTAATTCGTGGTCCTTAGATTCTGTATCTGATCATTATATATGTGACATGAACATGGAAGGGACACTGTAGGGGACATGGGGACAAATAGGAGGGGAGGGGGGAAAGGAGGCGGTGCTGGAATGGGGAGATGTGTTCAAAGTACATTATGTATTTTCAAGAAGACGTCCTTCTGAAAACCAGTACTACATAGAATGAAGATATCCCCATTTAAATATTCTGCCTTAAAATGCTAATCAGACTCTCTTTGCTAGTCTACCTGACCTTTCAGGATTAGGAAGCAAATAAAGGCAATGTGTAGCCTCGGATCCCCGAGATGATATCTGTTCACAAACTAAAGGGGAAGAGAAACAACACTGGCGTTAAAAGTAGAACCGAAGTGCTACTTCACAGTCACAGGTGCAACAGCGGCACAAAGAAACGAGATGTCTTTGTACAAAGGCTTAGCTTCCGAGGCCTCAGCCTGCATGAACTGCAGGCCACTGGGTAAAACTGAGATCAGGCAATGTGGCCTACCCCAGTGAAAGGCACGTTGGTTGTCCAGTGCCAAACATTCAGCTTTGAAAACCTACATATGAGTAGCCTATGGGCTAAACAAGTTAAAGTTATATAAATAAATATATAAATTTATTAAGTTATATACATATATATGTGCAAAAACTGCTGATGAAGAAGAGAGGCCATGAACTTGGAGAAACGAGGAGGAGCACACAGAAGGGCTTGCGTGAAGAAAAGGGAAGAGCAAGATGTTGTATTAAATTAAAATGCAAGCAAGTACAGAGACCCACAGGCAGACATTTGCAGAATCTAAATCAGAGATCTCCATTGAGTCCCTTCCCTTTGGAGTGCAGGGAACCCAAAAGAGGATGGGAAGAAAGAGTTTCAGGACCCAGAGGGGTCGAGGACACCAGGAGAGCACAGTCCACAGAATCAGCTAAGTAGGGCTGATGGGAGCTCACAGAGACTGAAGCAGCAATCACAGAGGCCGCAGGGGTGTGTGCTACATCCTCTTCATCCGTGTTACTGATGCTAGCTTAGTGTGTTTGTGGAACTCCTAAGAGTGGGGGTGTGGCTGTCTCTGACTCTTTTGCTCTTGGGACTCTTTTTCCCATGCTGGGTTGCCTAGCCCAGTCTTGATATGAAACTAGGTTTGGGCCTAGTCTAATTATAACTAGTTATGCCCTGTTCTGGTGATGTCCCTAGGATGCCTGCTCTTTGCTGAAGTGGGAGGACCTAGGAGAGAAGGGAGCTGGAGAGAGAGACTGGGAGGAGTAGAAGGAGGAGATATTGTGATCTGGATGTATTGAAAACTAAGAATTAGCAAACAAAGAAAACAACTTCCATTTTTAAACAAAAATTGTTGGTCTATCGGCTCATATGAAAATAATAGACATTTCTAGTTCATAAACATACATTATTTTTTTTAACATACATTATTTTTAAATCAATTGATATATTGTATGTTTTCACAAATAAAAGCTATTTATCCTTGAAAATAAAATATAATCTCAAAAAAAAAGGCTGATCTTCCCAACAGTAACCAAGACTTTTTAAAAGTTTATATAAAGATGTGTCTTTAAGGGCCATGGTGGCACACACCTTTAATCCCATCACTCGGGAGTTAGAGGCAGGCAGATCCCTGAGTCTGAGGCCTGCCTGTTCTATAGAGCGAGTTCCAGGATGGCCAGGACTACACAGAGAAACCCTGTCTCAAAGAACCAAAACAACAAAAGATGTGGCAAATGTTAGCAAAAAAAAAAATGTGTGTGTGTGTGTGTGTGTGTGTGTTTAAGCACGTAAGCTCCTTTGTGTGGTTAGCTTTTCAAATGCTTACATACTCTTTTCAAGCACAAATAAAGCTAACTTATTTGTGAGCCCGCCAAAAAATATCTCCAGTGGAAGGCTTCTGTTTGGGTCTACCATGTTCACTGTATTTATTTAATCATCCATGGTACCTTCATCTTCCCAGTGATGAAAATTTGTAACGGTAAAACTGTGGTGTGACTGGGTATACTTAAAACAATCACACTGTAACCATTTCTAGATGTGCCTCCACCAAACGCAGCTGAGATCCATGCCGTCATTAACACGGCCTGTTGCTTTCCTCGGGACTTCGGGAGGTTTCAGGAAGACCAGTTCTGCTATAGATAAAGAACACCTGTCGGCTCAGAGCCAAACCGGGGTTGCCAGCCGAACTGGATGCTACATCAAACATCTAGTTCTCGTTGATCTATACTTTCAGATGAGGTAGATTTTACTAGTAGATTTTTCGGTTATCTTTCAAGTACCGACATAAAGACTGCTGTGGCAGACCATGGAGTTTGCGGGGAGTGTGGGGTGTCTGTCTGTGGCGAGGATGTGCCCTGGGAGTTCCAACCTGAGAGAGCCATTTTTCTGACCATGACACAGAGCTGGAGAAGGGCGGTGGCTAACCACTAGAGAGATGTGCTGACAACGTGGGAGGGTCAAAGGGATGGCCTGGGAGAAGAAGCTTACTGCACGGAGAAACCATCTGTAGCCAGGCAGGACACTGAGCTCGGTAGAGCTCTCCCAATCCTCAGCCCTTTCGCAGCCATCCTTCTGGACACTGTGAATAGGTATTGCTTTGATTGGTTTAATAAAGAAACTGACTGGTCCATAGCTGAACAGGGTAGAGGTAGGTGGGAGAGCCTAACACAGGAGGAAAAAGGGTGGAGCCAGGAGTCACCAGCAGATGCTAAGGAAGCAGAAGATGAGCATTCCCTGCTAATAAAGGTACTGCCACATGGCAGAACTTCAATAAGGAATATGGGTTGACTTGAAATGTAGGAGCTAGTTAGTAATAAGGCTGAGCTATTGGGTTGAGCATATTCAGTTACTATTAAGCCTCTGAATGGTCATTTGGGGAGCGGCTGCAGAGACACAGGAAAAGCTCCACCCCCAACTCTGCTAGTGAAGTCACGCTGTGCGGAAGATACAGGCATCCATCTGGGAACAGGCTTGGGAGCCTCCCCATCCACAGCCACATCAGATGCAAAAGTTAGCAAAGAAGTTAACAGAATAGTAGACTCACCAAGATCAAGATGAATGCCAGGGACGAAGGAGTTGAGAAAGAATATGGAGATGACAAACCCCAGCACCATCAGACACTTGACCAGCAGAATCCTGTCCGTTATCCTGTGCTGTGAGAGAGAGAGAAACACAGCTCATTTCTCAGGACAGGCTTCAGATCCTCGAAGCATGCCCACAGTCCTACATCCTTTGAATTGCTCTAAGTATTTCCTTTTAAAGAAAGAATATCAAAATCCTGTGAGAACTAAAGAAACTTTTTCTATTCCTGGAAAGTGTACACTGTCCTGCAGTGAGATATTAGTAGATGCTTTGTGGAAACTATAAGATTCAGACACGTGCCTGTGTGCCCTGTGTCTGAGTTCTGATGTCCTTCCCGTAAGTAGCACCCGTGTGATGCTGCACCTAAGAGTCGTTACAAGGTGTGGCACTCAAGCCCGACCTCCATGACAGTACCAGCTCTACATGTCTTTAACACGCTTGACGTATTCTTTAAACACTGTCATTCCAGCAAAAGAAATCCAGAGACCATGAAATGCTGTTTTTGCCTCTTGTCGTGGGCTCACGAGTACTGGGGCAGATACACACTTGTGAGCGCAGAGAGTGCTGTGTCTCTGCAGAGTCTTCATGACTCTGGAGACAAGGCAATGAGGGTACTGTTTCCTGTGAGTCCCTCAGAAGTCCTGGGCTCCATGGACAGTTTATCACAGCAGGAAAATGAGCAGGAAGTAGAAGCAAACCTCTGCCCAGAAGTCCAACCCACAATGGTAGTAGACACACAGCTCACACCCGTCCCTAGAACTCCAACTCCTGCATTACACCCCAAAAATGCACACCCTGTAAGCTCTCTGGGTCAGGAGAACTGAGCAGCAGAGGCCAGCAAACTTGGAATGCATCTTCAGCACACAGAAAAATCTTCCATCTCTTGACAAAATAATTCTACCATTTTAGGCAATCATCTTCCTCATTAGCACAAAAATAAATTATACCTCAGGTAAAGCTATAGGAATAAAAAACAGCAATGTTTTTCCATCACCAGCTTAATCTGAGGTCATAGAGAAAAAAAGACATTTTTGAAGGGACCAGCACACAGAAATGACAACAGATGGAGGTGGGCTGGTGTGAGCGGAGCCCAGGGTGCACCTGCATCTGGCTACTGCACCATGCCACACAATGGTCTACAATTGGCTGTGTCAGCTGAAAATGATAATCAAATCTAAGAAGCAAAATAATCACCTTTCTACAAGCCATGATCCAGAAGCCCTTGAGAAAAGAAGACACGATACCTTTCTTTGCAGCTCTTGGATATTGGTCTCCCAATTTTTATCTTCCTGTGAGATTTGTCTGTAAGAGAGAAAGGACTCTCATTATTCCTGTGTTGCAGGAAGCTTACTGCTGCTGCGTGAGATTAGCAAGGCGGCATGGGCAGCTATGAGAGCCTAGATGTATTTGTGGATCCTGGCACAGTGGCGTGAGGGCTGGAATGCCCATGATGCCCATGAAGGTGACCACGGAAATTAGGAAAGCTATTTACTCTATATTCCCAAAGAAAAAGAACAAAAATCATGACCTGAAAGTGGAGAGACGTTTTAAGAGCAACTGTAAGGAAGAAAAATGTCTTAAAGATCACGTGCCAGTGCGCGAGAATGACGGACAGATAACGGACAAATGGGGCAGTGTCTGAGGTATTGTCCTGATATTCCCACACACCTTCAAGGAATCTCTATTTTAGTTGCAGCACCTAGTCCAACAAAATGCTAGGTAAATAGCTGCTGTTATGCTTGCTTACAGAATAATAACAAGGAAAACAGCTATATATATTCTGTTGATCGTATTTTTTCAGCTCTAGAAACTTTTCAGTTTACTTGGGAGTATGCTACATCCAGCCCAGCGTAAGGTCGGAGAACCGCCTCCAGGAATCTGCTTTCATTTTACCGTGTGGGTTCCCGGAGCTGAATTTGGGTCCCCAGCCTTGATGTCAAGCACCTTTACCTGCTAAGTTGTCTTGGCAGCCCCAAGGGCCAAAGTTTTGAAAGATCAAACCCTGCAAATAAAAGAACCCAAATACAGACCACCATGCCAAGGCAAGGGTGCACGCTGCTTGTGACCTCGGGAGTGTGGTAAGAGCTCCTCATAAGACCTGGTCGGTGGGCTCTTGGGCCAGTGACTGTTCTGTCTCCGTGATAAAACACGGTGGCCAAGGTAACTCATGGAAGAAAGGATTTATTTTGCCTTATGGTCTTATGAACTGAAGGACAGAGAACTTAAGAGAACAGCCATCGACTTCATTAAAGAATTCAAGCAGTTTAAAGACGTCACCAAGAAACAGCTAAGCGAAATTGGAGAGACAGAACATAAGGAGAATAAACACCTAAGTGATCCCCAAGGAAACACAAATGTAAGACTGGTAATAACGACAATATAGGGGTTGGAAATGGAATTCAGTGTGGAGATAAAGGAGTTGAAGAGGGTTCAAGCCAACAAGAAGATGGAACTGTAAAACCTACTCACGCGTTTTGGCTTCACACATAAAGTTGGCTTCTTTTTATGTGACTAGTATTTTAGTTCTCGAGCTTTCAATACACTTCTGTTGTTATATATGCTCAGTGTTTTAACTATGAATTGCTGTGGGGATTTTCTTTTCTGGTCTTGTCTATTTGATGTTCTGTGTGTATCTTGCATCTGTCTGTATATGGCTTTCCTTAGTTTGGGTACAATTTTTTTTTCTGTGATCTTGTTGAAGACCTGGTCTAGCCTGGGCTTCTCCCTAGTTCATGCCTCTTATTCAAAAGCTTCTTTTTTTTTTTTCATGGTGCTCCACCTTTGCTTTATGTTCCTTTCCTGTAGTTTTAAAACTTTTTTCATATTTCTTGCTGTTCATCATTGAAGGAAGTCAGGACAGGAACTCAAACATGGCAGGGAACTAGAGGCAGGAGCTGATGCAGAAACCATGGCTTACTGGCTTGGTTCCCCGAGCTTGCTCAGTCTGCCTTCATATAAAACTCAGGACCACCAACCCAGATATGCCACCATCCACCAAGGCCTGGGCTCCGCCTCATCAATTGTTGATTAAGAAAATGGTTTACACTCAGATCCCATGGATTGAGGTTCCCTCCTTTCAGATAATGTGAGTTTGCGTGTCAAACTGGCATGAGACTGGCCAGCACACCCTTCTAACCTTCCTCCCTCTCCTTGCCACTAAATCCCAACTCCAGCAGGCACTCCCTGCTATCCCACTCCTGGTCAGGAAAGCAGGTAGTCTGTCTGTAAATCTTCCTCTCTCCTGCTTCTCTATGTCCATTTCCCCATCTTATCCTCTGTTGAGGACCTTCTGGGGTAACCTCTCTTCACTGTCTTCCCCTATTCCAAGGATCCTGATTGAACACTCTGCTCTTCCCCTCCTACGAAACCCTTCAGAACCTTAGTCTATCCCCATTCCTAAATGTTAGCTCCTAATACTCAGAAATACGTTTTTACCTGGAACCCCCCAGTGTCCGTAACTATCAGGTCCAAGAAAATTTCCTAACAGGCATCACACAGCCCTAAAATGCCCCAAAATTCAGAGAGAAAACGGAAAGCAGGAACAAAACACCCATCCAACAAACTCAAATCCAGAAATCAGCGCCTAGACCTATAACCCCCCCAATCCCAGATGCCTAGACACCAGCATAAAAATGCAGTCAGCAACAGTCAAGGCAATATGTCTCCACTAGAGACCAGACATCCCCCCATAGCAGGACCTGAATATTCTAACATAGCTGAAACACAAGAAAAGACCCTAAGTCGGCACTTGTTCAGCCGTGTTCATTGCTGCTCTCTTCACAATAGCCAGGAGATGAAAACAACTTAAATGTCCTTCAGTTGACAAATGGAGGATCAAAGAATGGAACATAAACACTGTGGACGTCTATGCAGCTGTGGAAAATGATGAGATCTGGGTATCATATGACAATGATTGCAATGGATTATGGACCTCGTGCGATGCCACCATTAAGCACAACCGGTAAAGCGCCCCCCCCCCCCCGGTATAGATCCAAGCAGGATCATGTGGTACCTGTGGAAAGAACGCAGCCTTTGGGCCAGCAGATGCTCCAGGGCCAGCACTTTCTCCAGCAGCAGGCCACGGACGGCTGTCTCCTCGCGGCTGGCTGGACTGATGCGCTGTGCCGTCAAACGCCAGACATGAATCTCATGTTTCAGTTCTGCAGAGAAATAAGGGCAAGGCGCTGAGTCTCTCCCACCCTCGGGCATCAGCAACGCCCCACACTGTCCCCATGCGCCAACAATGGGCATCCGCGTTCCACCTAGCAGGAGCTATGGTGATGGAACCAGATGACAGCACTGAACTCTGAAAGTCATCAAGCAAGAAAAGCCGTTTTAACGCTGCCTGAAGAACAAAGTCCTTTCTCCAGCCATATCTTTTTTTAATCCACTTATTAATTTATTATCGTTGTACTTTTGTTTGAGCAAAGTCTTACCTCCACAACCCTAGCCCATTCTCACTGGCTCTGATATCAACCAAAATCTGCACGTTGCTGCTGTGCTTTTAATACAGATTGCCATTGCTTCCTCAGATGTTTGGCTAAAAGCAAGAGATCTGGCTTGTCCTCTCCAAAGTATGTGACGGGCAAGGGAGCAGCAAAGAGGCCTCGCCAGTTGCTGGAGCCACTCTCCAGGGTGTACGGTCTCCTGGACAGTAAGCTATTATAAATAAGCCTCTAACTTTTTAGCTTGCCAAGCCGTGGTAGTTAGAGCAACACAAATGAACTCAGTCAATTGCCCAGTCTCTGAATGGTTTCAGAAAGAGAGCTCTTGAATAGCAGCAGTAGGGATATGGCTCTCGGGCAGCCATGCTTGGCACCTCTAGAGGGCTTCTGGTAAGAAAGCAGGAATCAGGAATGCCTTCCCTCTCCTAACCTCCCCCTATCACACAGGAGAGATAGGAATCAGCTGGTGAGATGCTGGCCAGAAAGAAGCAAACAACACCACCTTCACCCAAGGCTGAATTCAGACACCTTCTGATGGAGAACGGGAGAGAGGTGTTTGCCATCCATTGCTTCCTAAGAGAGCAAGATATTTTATGAGGCTTACCCTTAACCTCTATTTTACAGTTTGAATATATATATATATATATGGAAAAGACCAAGACAGTAAACTAAAAGCAAGACAGCCTTTATGGCTACTCAGTAGCCGAGAGCAGCTTGTTGGACAAGTTGGAGGTACCTGTGGACAGCCATTGCTCCTAAGCATGCAGCATCCTGTGGACAAATAAATACCTTCCTGGGGATCCTGTGGGGGAGTGGACCCCTCCTGCTTATAGGGCTGTCCCCTGGGGCTGGGGGATAATACTGCAGCAGACTCTGCAGTGTGGGAGGTGCTCATACCTACCGACAATCTCGCCGGGCTCCTTGTTATAAAGCTTTCTGTTCCAGTACAGAAGTCTGAGGAGTGGGAAGGAAACCAGGAGAATGAGGCAGATCCCAAGGAACATGTGCACTGTGAAACCAGCAAAGTCCAGGCCCTGGAAGAACAAAGGAGTGATACGTGATATATGTGTGTCCTGGGTGGAGGTGGGGGGAGGTAAGGATGTGAGCTGTAGACAAGAGAGGCTCTGGACAAGAATCCTGCAGCCAAACATGGATGCTTAGTAAGTCTGAAATGGTTAAAGGCTTTCAGTTGTTATTTGTTGGCTTTTACGAGACAAGGTCTCTCTATGTAGCCCTGGCTGTCCCAGAACTCACTTTGTAGACCAAGCTGGCCTCAAACTCAGAGAGATCCTCCTGTCTCTGCCTTTTGAGTGCTTGGATGAATGGTGTGCACCACCACCACCCATCTGATTAAAGACTTTTTTTATATGTTCTGTGTTTTTGAAAAAAAAAAAAACAGTGGTTACGTAAATTACAAGCCACCTTAGAAGGGAACAGAAATAAGCGATCGCAACTAGCTCCTAACTAGATTTAGACTGTCTCTGTCACAGGGCAAATGTGTTGCCCAAGGATGGGTAGGGATCAAAACATTGAAAAATGTGGCCATGTATATTCATTTATTGACTTGTTAATCTTTCTCATTGCTGGCTAAAATACCTGCTGTGGGTTGGAAGGGGCAGTCTCTCCACTCTTGGGCACTACAGCACCTGCACAGAGCGCAGAATCAGTATAGGGGTGCTAGGGAGGCAGCCTCACCCTTCCTTCCAACTTTCTCTGCCTGCCTGTGGGACCGTGTCGTGGTCATCGGCTGAATGCATTTCACTTTGATAAGAACCACCCTTAGGTTAATTTGTTAGCGAGTAACTCAACAATATTCTTAGCTAATTTTGCTCTTTAGTTTATTTTGATCTTTTATGTAGATCCTTAAGCAAATATGCACAATATCTCTTGAGTCCAAAAAGAACAGACGAGCCCTTAAAGATAATCACCTATAAGGATTCAAGTAGATTGCATGAATAGTTACTGCTATGGGGAGCGGGCAGTCAAGTGTACCACAGTCCTGTGGGACGCTGGGATCTCAGAAACTGAAGGGTCTTGGCAGGAAGGGTGTGGTCAGAGAGGACACAGCAGCACAGCTGTGCCATGAGCCATGCTCACATAGGTAAAGGTAGAAAGCCCCATGGGTGTTCAGTGAGCTGCTTCAGGAAAACCACCTTCCACCACCTCTCACTACAGAGCTCAGGTTAATTGCCCCAACCTCCCAAGTAATGGAGTTGCAGGTATGTGTCACCAAACCTCGCTCAGAACTCGACAAGTTTTGGGAGTTCCTTAGTCAAAATACTACCTTGAACTTGAACTTTATCTATAGAATTCATACCCCAGATATCTGATTGAAAGATAGTTGTTTCTTAGGTGTCTGTAAAAATCTGTAATTTCCTTTAAAACCAGAAGAAAAAAAATGAACCCAGGGGTGCTGAAGAGATGGATCAATGCTAAAGAGCACTGACTGCGATTGCAGAAAGTGTGGGAAGTCCTTCTGTCTATGTGTTGCTTTTATTGGTTAATGAATAAAGAAACTGTCTTGGCCTGTGATAGAGCAGAACTTAGATAGGTGGGGGAAATTAAACTGAATGCTGGGGGAAAGAATGTGGAGTCAGGAGATGCCATATAGCTGCTGCTGGGAACAGACAAGCCGGAACTTTGCTGGTAAGCCACAGCCACATGGCAATACACAGAATAATAGAGATGGGTTAAATTAAGATGTAAGTGTTGTCTGAGTTTCTGTCTTGCCTGGTTCCCACTGTTGTTAGGTCCCAAAGAAATCACACAGAGGTCTATATTAATAATAAACTGATTGGGCCATTAGCTCAGGCTTATTACCTCTTATAACTTATATTAACCCATTATTCTTGTCTGTGTTAGACACATGGCTCCATACCTTTTTCAGTGGGGTAGGTCACATCTTCCTTCTCCTGTGTCTGGGCAGGACTACAGAGGGAGCTTCCCTCTTCCCAAAATTCTCCTGTTCTCATCGACCTGCCTCTACTTCCTGTTTGGTTGTATTGCCTATACTTCGTGCCTGGCTACTGGCCAATCAGTGTTTATTTAAAACATAATTGACAGAATATAGACAATTGTCTGGCACCGTGTAAGAGGTGGCCAATAAGAAGCTAGAACTAATAGGCCAAGCCGTGGCTTAATTAATACACTTTCTGTGTGGTTATTTTGGGGCTGAGCACCCAGGAACAAACAAGCAGCTTTTCTACTATAGCAGAAGACCCGTATCTTTTCCCCCAGCATCCACATGGTGGCTCACAACTGTCCAGTTACATGTGACAGACTGACTTCTTCTTTCCAAGGGATTGGAAACCCCCTTCTAGCCTTTGTGGCACCAAGCATGAATGTGTTGCATAGACATGCATGGAGGCAAAAAAAAAAACACCCACACACAAAACAATAAAAAAACAAATCAGCATTAAAATTTTAAGAAGGCTAAGAAAATGGCTTACATGTAATATCAATCCATTTACCTCTAAACCAATCAGGGCCTAAGACCTAAGTTTTAGTTTTAGCAAATACAGCCTGAGGAGACGGGAGTTCTGTATCCTGAGTAACTCTGGGTCTGTTCAGAATGTATGCACCAAACTTTCCTCCCATTAGAAACAGGGACGATTAAGGAAAGGAGAGATAAGAACAATGAGAAGGCGAACGTTAATGAGGCCCTGGGAGACAAGCGCAGCACTGAATGGAACTTGCTAGAAGAGTTTTGCAGGTAAACTTACCAAGCAAAAGAAAGGCAGAAGAGAAAAACCCGAACTGATACTTTTCAGGAAGGGCCGGAGCAGATGCAGCGTGCCGTTGGATGCTGATGTTTTCCCTGAGCCTGTTAGACACGTGTGTCTGCAACCCATTGCCCCTTCTCATCCCTTTGTAATTTCCTAGAAATTTCTCGTTGATGTTCTTAGTAACAAAACCACCTTCCCCACACATTGATATCAACCTAAATGCAGCCCTTCCATCCTGCAGGGCCTTTCTTGCCTTTCCTCCCCTACTCCCAGTCCTTCACTTACGATAATGGTGTGCCCTGTGGCAGCGGGGACCCTGGTTCACAGCACTGAAGTAAAGGATGCTGCACAGAGTGCTCAGGTGAGCTGTGCATTTCCTGAAAGCAACCCTAGTGTGCTGCTCCTTACCATCTTCCTCAACTCCTGGTTGGAAACAATGATGACATTGGGTGGGTCCCCAATGGCAGTCGCAGCTCCTCCAATGTTTGTGAAGATCACTTCTGCGATCAGGACTTGTCTTGGATCAAGATTGAGCACCTCGCATAACCTATTGTGGATATAAGAAAGTGGTATGGCCTGTGTGCAACCTGGATGTTTAAAGCACTTGCTTGTACAAGGGAGGCACACTCATGCACAGACACACATATACACACATGCACACACACAGTCTGGGAGAAGAGTAAGGCACCGAGTGAGCCTCAGCTGCAACATCCTCGGGTACCACTAACTACAAGATTTCTTCTAAGTCAACGTAGCACAGTCAGAGCTATCCAAGTGATGATGTACTTTCTGCCTGCTCCCAGTCTGGAGAGAGTACTGTGTTCTGTGTGGAGGGCCCTATAGAAGAAGGACCTGCAGCAGGTGGATGGGTGCTGGCTACCAGAGACTTTGAGACAGGAGAGAGGCAGGTCGTCAAAAGTCACCAGCAATAACACCAAAGTCTGCTGACTCAGTCCCTCATCTGTCTTCCCCTTTTCTGAAGAGACCCAAAACTAACTCTCTCTCTCTCTCTCTCTCTCTCTCTCTCTCTCTCTCTCTCTCTCTCTCTTTCTCTCTTTCCTTTCTTTGAATTATCACATTAATTACTTCTTCCTTGGCCACAGACCTCTATCTTGGCTGTATGGGATTTACCTTGGAATCTTTGGAAATCCTAAAACCCTGATCACCTGAAGACTAAGTCCTTGGAGTAGGTGGAAGGATGAAAGAGTGGGAATTTGTGAGCAAAACTCCTGGTATCTGGTGATCTAAATGCGTGGCTTGCCCGTGTCCCACATGACAGTCTGATCTACATGCATGGCTTGCCCGTGTCGTGCATGACAGTCTATCTTTTGGAAAGCAATGCACATGTCTTTCAACTTCTCGTGGTATTACTGAGCTGTGCTGATATCTATACCTGTCTAGAGTTCTGCAGTCACACAAGCCAGAGCTGTTGAATTGGAGGTCAATGGCCTATCCTCCAGTGAGGACATGGATACTATCCCTTGTCTTTTTTAGATGTTGAGGAAGGAGCCTTGAACCAGGTGGTACAACCAGAACACAAATCCGCCCCAAAGCTGATCTTCATTTCCATGTCGGAAGTGTTCTACACACCTTATGGTAACAGGTGTAAAAAGGAGCATTGTGGTAACATTGTCTAAGAAGGCAGAGAGGATGGCAGCAATGAGGCAAAGCATCATGATCATGGCCCACACTCTTCCTCGAGAAAGCTGGTACGCCTGGAATACATATACAGGAAGGAACAAGCCAAAATCAGTTCATTCATGATGTAGAAGCTATGTTCTCACTAATGACTCCAAGACATGGGGACCAAAATTCTCATTCGGAATTTGCAAGTTTGTTGAAGAAGTTATTTTTTAAAAGGAGTTTTCAATCCAAAACCAAAGTAAAGGCCAGCACCAGCTTTTGCATTAAAAGAGTGTGCCAAGGTCTCCTCATCCACTATGGCGTGGCACAACCCTCATGCACTATGCATGGAAGGGTCAGTTTAACCCTTCAGACCTGCTGACAGAGCGTCCAGGGGTCCAGTTAAAATGCGAAGCCCAACCACAATGAGTTATCATTTCACACCTGACAGAATTTTTATTTTAAAACATAAGAGATAACAGGGCTGGTGATAAGTGGTGGGGTAGATTATTCGGTTAGCAAGCATGAGGTCCAGGGTTCAGTGCCCTGCACCACATAAACAGGATGCTGTGGCTCAGGTCTGTCATGCCAGCAGTGGGGAGATGGAAGTGGGCCATCACCAACTCAGCAACACAGTGAGTTTGAGGCCAGACTGTGCTAAACGGAGGCCTGTTTGAAAACAGAAAGCAGGAGAGGGCGAAAGAGAGCAAGCATGGGGAAAGGCTAAGAGGAAAGGGATCCTTCCAGACTGATGTAAAATCATTGCGGAAAATGTGTGCGATCCAAGCTAACCGATCCTATAGAAGCAGAGAGCCAGGATAGAGGCTACAATGTGGGGAGGGAGAGAATAGAGAGATTCTGGTCAAAGGGTACACGGTACAGTGAGGAGGTTTGGATCTGGAGAGCTACTACACAGGCAGGGTGACTATATTCAACGTCGTGTATATTTCAATATAACTTCAGAAGTGAATTTCAAGCCAGTGTAGTGGCTCACACCTTCAATCCATCACTTGGATTGAAGGCTTAGGCGGGCTGATCTGGGTAAGTTGAGAGCAACCAGGTCTACATAGGGAGTCCTAAGACAACCAGGGCTATATAGAGAGACGCTGTCTCAAAAGCAAAAAAACAAGTAAATTTCAAATATGTCACCATAAAAATGATATGTAAGGATAATGCTAGCTGGCTTGATTCAATCATGACACACTGTGTATGTGTACATTGAAACATCATATTATACCCCCAGACATATACAATTATCGTTTGTCAATCAAATAATAGTAATTATAAGTTTAAAAAAAAAGACCTTTAAGGAATTAGCATTTTAGCCCAGTGATGGGATCTGTGCCAAGCATATGCAAGGCCCTTTGCCCAGGCCCCAGCAGAAATTAATAAATATGGTCTAAACAAGATTAAAACAACAAAAAGTACTTTTCCCAGATTTAAAAGCCAGGACTGTATATGTCTAGAAAGTAAGCATTGGAATTACGTCCCCAAATATGATCAGAAGCTGATGGCTTGACATATCCAGACTCTTGCATGTAAAGCGTGTTCTGATGCGTAGCCTGAAGCAGCCCACTGCAATGCTGCTGCACTTATGCTCAGGGAGAGAGCTCTCTGCCTTGAACGCCCTCTTCATTTATTTACGGAGAAGTTGAAAGTGTTGCTCTGAGTCATGCTTAGCATGGCAATTACACCCAGATTTCCAGAGGCCGCTTTGAAAGGAGGATGAAATTTTAAATATTTTAATTTACTAAATGTATGATATTAAAATAATAAATAGCATCATCCAGTTAGTTAATGTTATTATTTATCAATTACATACTTGTGCTTCATTGCTCTGATTATATGTAAGTATTTTATGCCTATTATTTATTGATCTGGTGTATGACCATCAAGTACAACATCACACCTACCTTTACAGCGCAGTAATCAAAAAATCCCGTTTCTGAAAATATGGCTACTAAGATCATCTAGAAGGGAAAGACAAAAAGTAGGTAGCGAAATTTTTTCTTAGCAAAATACCACATTGGAACAATATCATAATGACCCCATCACGAGTTTGCACTCTGGCTCCTGATATCTGTGTCATCAAGAGCAACTTTGCCTTGTTGGATGTCTGTCACTTTCATAGCTGGGCAGTGGTGGTACACACATCCCGCACTTGAAAGGTAGAGATGGCAGATCCCAGTGAGTTCAGCCTGGTCTCCACAAAGCAAGTTACCCACATATCCATCACTTCAATTGACCACCATGATCACTTTGAGCAGAAGCTCTTACAGATGGTTTTGTATATTCCTAACCTAGGCATTGTCCTTAAGACAGGTTATCAACCCATCTAACCCTGACAGCAAACATCAGGTGCTGTCCTCCCTCGTTTTATAGACCAGAGACAGATGACTTGATCAGTCTTGAAGCTCGAAGCAGGGAAGGCCATAGGTCAGCAGGTGCCCTTTGTATCTAATTCTCCCCATACACAGCGCTCAGAAATTTAATGCCTTTAAATAAATAGCTTTAAACTGTGCCAAATTTTGGTTTCTAACATAATGAAACTGATTTTTTTTCCTTACAGATCTGATGAACATGGACAAGCTGGACCACTGGTAATGAGTCTGACCTCCAGGCCTCTGTGCACTCGGGATGTTTACCTGTGTTTCCACTGATGACAAGAGATGAAAACAGCCACCACATGGACTAACGGGAATAATACCCCCTTTATGCTGTGCTTAATCAACCAGA
>NC_022023.1:29910105-29917659 GCF_000317375.1 Microtus ochrogaster | reverse complement strand
TTCTTCTTCTTCTTCTTCTTCTTCTTCTTCTTCTTCTTCTTCTTCTTCTTCTTCTTCTTCTTCTTCTTCTTCTTCTTCTTCTTCTTCCAGCTGTCTGATATGACTCCCTTTTTTATGCAGGTGCTTAAACCCTATCTTCTTCCCAAACCAACACAGAGGTTGGTTTCTCCACGACGTTCAAGACCAGAGCACAGCTCCGCCTTCCTACCCTCCACCTTACTATGTGTTGACTCTGGAATGAGAAAGTGCAGGTTCAAGCCCTCAGTAAGGTGTGCTTGGTTTACCATTCTGCACCTCAAGTGTCTCACTTCACCTCTGGATGTTCTCTCCCTTGTGAGGTTTCTGTGAGAGCTTGATAAAATTATATGAAGTACTTGGAAGGCCAGGGACCCGATACACCTTTCAAATAAACCATATGAAACAAAAATGCATCCAAATCAGTTCTGACTCAGCCCTGTCCTTGTCTAGAGCAGCTTCCTAACTCAGCGGGCCCCTGTGGGGATGTGTGTGGCATGCAGTACTTCATGGGAACATGAGTAGACAGTTATGGGTGGCACCCTGTGTGGCAGTCTCTTTTCACGGGGAGCCATTCCATTGTGGTCTGATAGAGAGACCGGGGCGAGCAGCCTCAGCAAGTAAGCCAGGCAAAATCAGGCCCCCCTTGTGCACTGGCCCAGTAGTAACAAAAGCACAGAATATCTAAGTGTCTGCTGGAACAATTTTAATTAAGCAAAAGAAATATCAGGTCATTTTTATAGGCTGAATTCTGTCTCTCCTGCTCAAAATTCGTATGTTGAACTACTAACTCCCTGGACCTCGAAATGTGGCTATACTTGGAGACAGGGCTTTTAAGAGTGATGCTGAGATCATTAGGGTGGCCCCTAACTGAACATGACAGCTGGCTTTCTGAGAGGATGTGATGAGGACACGGGCACATGAGGAGGAGACAGCCAGAGGCCAGACCTGCTGATAGACTGATCTCAGACTTCAGCCTCTTTAGCTGTGAGAAAGGAATGTTTATTCATCAGGCCCCCACATATGCCATGCTTTGTTATTGCCGTCCTAGGAAACCACTACACTGTTGGCTTAACTTTTGAAAAAAAAACAAAACAGTATATTATAGACACCTAGTGTGACCCCTTTCTTCTCTCCAGATGATCAAGCCCGATTTGTTTTTTAGCATCCTGTTGGACAAAATTATCTCAAAGACTGTACCTTGAGGCCTGTAGGACCGAAAAAAAACCTGGCTCGGGTTTGAAGGATAGCCTCAAAACTACCAAGTGAGGATGAGACAGCAAAATCTAGGTAGACACCCCTCCAGCCAGAAGGAGGGCTTGGCTGTCTCTCATTGGCTGGAGGCCCCCCCACATCACATCAGCCAGTATGCTGTTACTTAACCTATATAAGCTGACGCTCACAGTGATAAACTGAGTTCCTGCTTTGACTTGACTCCCTATCCTGTCGGATTGTCTTGCTTTGTGGGGCTGCGGAACAGGCAGATAGCACACTCACCTTTCCCTGGGGAGGAGGCCCGCCTGGCAGCATCCCACACAACTATCGGCTCCTCCATGAAACCTGAGTTCAGAGCCTTGCTCCATCTTCCCCTTCAGAGAAGATGGCAGCTCTGAGTGCCTTTGAAGCCTAGAGTAGGTGCCAGCAAACAGATGACTATTTGGTGGCTTCTGCAAAGCGAGCCTCCTGATGTAGCGTAGCACAGATGTAACCCCACAGACCCTGTCTAGAGAATAACCCAGAACACAAGATCTTTTCCACTGTTGTCCAGGGCCTTGCCATGTCTCACTTGTTCTAGCTTAGACTTGCAACACACGCTCTATGCTAATCCTCTCTATGAGTTTATCTTTCCTTCCTACAAGCCAACTTGGTCGTGTTCCTCCTGGCTTAACAGTATGATAAACTGACAAGCACTAGAACTCCTACTTAGGGACACTTTTCTTTATATTATTAAAATCACTTTCCCAATTACTGAAATTGTTCCGTGGTTCATTTATTTAACATATGCCACTTTTTTATTTTAAGGTTAACAACTCAAAAAATTGCTCACTTTGGTAAATACCGACACCGGCACGTCATTGTTCAACAAGCCCTAACGAGCCAGAGCACTGGTCATTTCCTCCTCCATGGGAGAAATGAGCTAGACCTGCTCACACTTCTCAATCAAGCCCTGTCAAGAGGTACGCCATCTTGACTTATAATGATAGGGATCAGCAAGCATGGAAGAGTGAAGGACCCAGACTTGGAGCCATATCCTGCTGGGAGGACTGCAATTACCATGCCAAACAGCAGAGCCAGGGTCTCAAAATCAATCCACTCCACCACGTGGGTCAGGCTGGGTCTCTGTAATCAAAGCACAAATTTGCCAATTAATCCCGTGCGTCAACCCGCTGAGGAACGCTCAGAAAAGGGGCTGCCCTTAGTGCGAGCCCACGCTTCGGGCCAAAGTTGGAAACACTCCACCCTCTTCCCTTTGAAATCGGATTATATCATTGCTGAATAGCACTCGTGACCCAACGTGTCCGTCGCATCAAAAGTATTCATGGGGGAAAAGGGAAAAAAAAATGTAATCCTGCTTCTGGAAGCTCTAGGAAGATTACTGCCTGAATTATTGCCTGAATTGCAGGTTTGGTCTGCACGTGTTTCCCTCAGTGGAGTGGCATGATTGACAGCTGTCTGTTCTACTCTCCAAGGACCACTAGCATGAAGTGCAAAGTGAGGGACAGCCAGCACCTAGCCTGCTGGCAAAGGGCGACTCATTGAGTGACCCAGAGGCTTCTTGATGCATGTACCTGCTATGTACCACACGTGCCATTTTCCAAATGAAAGATGATTCGAGCCATACTTATGAGAACAGGCACATGACTCGGAGATTCGGAGACAATCTCTCTCCAGCACAGACAGCACCCCAAACTCACGGACTGCATCCAGCTTGAATAGGTTCCTCTTTCCCATGCTAGCAGATTCAGTTTCCCCAAGTTAGTTCCCTGAAATCAACACGGCCAACCAGATGTGCACATCCTAGTTTAAGCATCAGCACTGCCTGGCAGAACCGGATCTCAGCCAACCCCAGCAGGAGAAGACCCTAAGCCTGTGATATAGACTGCTTGCTGACGAAAACCCTGGTCAGGTTTATTCCAAGACAACCTTGTCCCTGCCGTGGATGTCCTCTTCTTTCTTCTTACATGACTGGGCTTTCATTGGGGACAACAATTGTCTCATTGGGGACAACAGCTCAGGAATATTTGCCTAACGGCCATGACCCCCTGGGTTCCATTCCAAGTGCTAGGAGAAAGCCAAAATTTTCTTGTCTCTAAGTTTTAGAATTTGGGGATATTTTACCTTTCAGTTTAGCATCTCTTTAAGGCAAACCCAGCCAAGGGGGGAAAAAAACTCACTTTCTTACAACTACATTCAGACCAGTCTACAATGACATTTTAAGTTAAGAACACAGAACTTAAATAACTAACTCAATACACTTCCCTACATAGACATTTCGTATGGGAGGGAGAAGAATGACCTGTCTATAGTCTTTAGGAAGGAAAAAACATCCACCAGATTGTAAAGCTACTTTCAAATCCAGTTTGTGTGTGGTCGGACTCTGAGCAGAGTGGCAGCTTCAACCGTCCAACAAGTCTTTCTCCGTTTCCTAAGAACACTCAGGCTCCCTCATTGCCCTTCATGTACTTTCTTGTGCCCTATCAAGTGGACACCATTATTTACATACGGGCATCTCCAGGGCCTGCAAGGCTGCAGGGCAGAACCGCAGCCCTGTAGGTCTCCCTCCATGCCTCCTAGATCCACTTCTAAGACCTTTCTCAGGCCCAAGTGGAGACAGACATCACTGAGTGTGTGTTTATCCACAGTGACAACTCTCTTAAACCAAGCGTGTCAGCTCATGCCTCTATGGGAAAAACATGTGGGAACATCATACAAAAGAATTTAAAACAATGTGTACGCCCTGGAGTTTCCATGGGGCTGGCATTGTATCTTGGTGAGCCAGTAAATCAAACACAATGACTTACGTCTCCGACCACAGCCAACGCTGCTAATGCTGCAAGCGCTCCCAACATGGCTGCCAGGGTTCTGTGAACAATCTAGAAAGAAACACACAAAAAAGCCTGCGTTGACACATGTCCCATGTGATGATGTATACCACATCTCACATAAGAACATTTCAAGGGGTTTGAGATCTTGGCAGCCCATAGAGTAGCCACCAGCAGCCCACATTCTAGTAAAGTAGCTTTTATTCCCAGAACAACCACGAAAGCCTGCTCAAGGAAGTCTGCTGTAGCAATTCCTACCGCCAGTGGCCTGCAAGTTACCCGCCCACTTGGGCGTGGCCTCTTATACTATAAATGCCCATGTAAATCGTGCATTCTCTCTCTCTTCCCCGCTGTGAGATTTGGTTGTTGTTCTGCGTTTGAGCAGAGGACTGTGATCTGTGAGTCTACCCCTAAATAAGTAACCTTTTATTATACTCAATTCTGAGCTAGTGTGGGAATTCTTTTTAGCGTCCATCTTCAGAAGTCTGCAGGGGAGCGGCATTACTTCTTTACCATGTGCTCTTTAGACAACCAAACCTTTAGTTTAAAAACGTAAGTCAGCCCTTTTCAATTACTAAGACTACTATTGAGTCAGCACACAGCCAAGTGCCTGGTCTAATTGAGATGCCAGCGTATCACCGAATGGCAGAAAGATCTTTTCTATAATCCAGTGCACATGAAATTTCTAGCCAAATACTTTGGAAAATCTGAACCCATGTGCACTGCCACCGGAGATGTCTATGACTACATAGTATGACCCTGTCTCAAAGAAGCAAGAGAAAGAAAGTACCCCAAATCCTTCCTTCTGCTCTTGGAAATGTTTTCACAGTCCACCATGTGTATGTTTGCATGGCCCACCATCACCCTGTGCGTGTCTTCATGATCCTCCATCACCCTGTGCGTGTCTTCATGGTCTTCCATCACCCTGTGCATGTCTTCATGGTCCTCCATCACCCTGTGCATGTCTTCATAGTCCACCATCACCCTGTGCGTGTCTTCATGATCCTCCATCACCCTGTGCATGTCTTCACGGTCCACCATCACCCTGTGCATGTCTTCATGGTCCACTATACAATGTGTGTGTTTTCATGGCCTACCATCACCTTATGTACCTTATGCACCTTATGCACCAGAACTACCTTTTCCAATTAACATTTCCCATCTCCCCACTTATTTTCTCTCCCCAAGTTCTGGTAACCACCAAGTATACAAGACTGGATATCTGTGATGCCAACTTTTTATGTTCCTCATATGAGGGAGCTCACTGGAGAGCCAGCCTCTTTCCGTGTCTCAGTTCTCCCCCTTCACAATGATCTCCAGTTCCAGCCACGTTGTTGCAATGGACGGCATTTCATTCATTTTATGGCTGAATGGTATTCTATTGTGTCTGTGCTCCCCAGGTTTTGCCACTTATCAACTCGTGGGCATTTAAATTGTTCCCATTTCTTAGCAGAGGGCATGAGAATGCAGACGGCTCTGATTTTGTGTTCAAAAGGCATTACACAGAATTGTTCCACTTGATCGAAAGTGCTCCTGAAATGCACTTAACATTAAAAGTCAGAGGAAGCTTCACAAAAGGTAAGAATGTAAACACTTTATGTAATTTTGTGAAGTCTTCACATCAGGGCTCTTAACTCTGAAGTTTCCGACCACTTTAGAGACAGCTTTTGTGAGCCACAATTTCCCCCTGTGGTTTTCTGTGTGAGTTATAGAGTACAGAAACCCAAAATGACCCTCAAACCCAATAATGAAACATCAGTGTTCTCCATAAGCTCACAGGATGCAAGATAATGCAGGGGGAAAATGTTTTGGTTGTTTTCAGTCATTCTGGGAACTGCATGTTTCTCAGTTTTGAACAGAATGCTAATCATGGGGTCTGTGCTAGCCTAGCACGAGCAATCCTTTCTACTGACTTGTACCGGAAGAGACTTCAAAGCTGGCAAGGAAATTCTTTAATTGCACAGCCCGTAATCCAGGTCCCAGCTCCTTAAGCGATGAATCACAAACCCACATGGAGTTGTGTGACAGAATCTGACAGTTGGCAACGGGAAAAGGTCCTTGAACACACAATCAACAAAAATTCAGTATTGGCATCTAATGAACGTGAGGTGTTTCTGTCAGTGCTAATCAGTGATGTATTTAAAGTTATCCCATGATGCCTGCTTGAAACAGCCTAGTGAGCCCTGCTACTACCGCAGGCTATGAACTTCAGGGCTCTAACAGTATGTATGAGTCCCTTGCTTACAGAAGCAATGGCCTAACTACAGAATACAAAGGCTTTATCTTCCTGTTGTCATGCCTAGCAGGTAAGAATCAGCTTAGACAATCTCTGGAGCTCATGGTACTAGGATGTGTGATTTTAAAACCTGTCTGTGTTGCTGACCTAGTGTTCATTTTCAGAGTGAAGTAAGTTTTGACTTGAGATTAGGACAAAATTTCAAGCAATGCCTGAACTGGCTCTAAATTACTTCTGCCATCTTATGGCATTTATTTCTGTGAAAAGTCATTCTCAACATTGACCATTATCAAATCAAAGCACGGACAGATTCTGAAAAGCATTGAGGATGCTCCCCATCCTGCGGTTTCAAATAGTCATCCGAGATTTAATTTTCATGTAAAAAATAAGCAAGCATATCTATCTTGTTAGTCTAGAAATGTTCTAACGTCTTTAAAATTATATTATGCAAAAGAATTGTTTTGAAATAAATTTATGATTCAGTGCCCATAAATGCTTGCTTTGCATACCTATTTTATGAACCTGTATTCATAGATTTGTGTGAAAATTCCTTTGATGAAAACAGATTGTAATTAGGAAGAAGCTTAAGAAGCCCCGATCTAAGTAACAACTAAAGGTCCATGTCACATGACCTGTCATAGAAATAAGACACCTCACGCAGTGACAACACGTGCTTACAGACGTGCAAGCACAAACAACAGGCAAGAGAAGAGGAAAGTGAGTATTATCAAACATAATCAAGTTGCTTATTTCAAATCACATCAGTCAGTGTTCAGACCCGAAAGCTCAGCCTTACTTGGAACCAACCCCATCTTCAAATGGGAATAGTCACTGGGACTGGGGGACCTTCTGTGACCTCTAGCTCCTCTGTGGAGCGGCAGCAACCTTCAGAGGTTGAAATGTCAGGTCTCTTGGCAAACAGACAGAACGCCATGTGTGCTCCAGCAATCCTGAGTCTTTTTAACTTGTTAGCGGTCTTAACGCAACACAGAGCTCCACGGTGCAGAGGCCACCGATGGGGCTGCAGAATGACAAGGGAAAGGTGACTCTCACGGACTCGGGTCTGTGTTTCCTCTGATAGTGGACATACGCTCCACAGCGATACTGAATCCCCAGCTTCTATACAAAATCACCTCTCAAGGCCCATCAGGAAGCTGGGTGTGGTGCTTACCCTTGTAACATCAGCACTCTTGAATGGCTAGAGGTGGAGAGTTACTTCTGAGGTCCTGATATTCGAGGTTACACAGCGAGTTCCAGACA
>NC_022023.1:29898206-29909725 GCF_000317375.1 Microtus ochrogaster | reverse complement strand
AGTAAGTTCTAGGCAACTTGGTCTCCACAATGAGTTTCAGTCATCCTCGGCTACCCGGTGAAACATTGTCTCATTCTCTCTCTTGGAAAAGATGGGATGAATGGGTAAAAGAATAGATGACTACCTGTCCTTATGATGAAATAAATCAGAGGACCCCTTTTCTCTGGAACACTGGAGCAGGGTATAAGCACTTTTCAAGATCCATAAATACTAAAGTGCCAATGCTCTTACAATCGTTTGTTTGGTTGAGCTTTGGTTAAGTGTTTAAACACTGTCCCTTGTGCCTGGCATTCTTGACTGGGGACCTGTCAATCCAGCAGCCGCTTTACTAGCAACTGGCCACCCTGTCAGCCTGGCAGGCCAGCATAAGGACCCTGAGGACACCTCAGCAGTTACAGAAGACCCACTATCACCACGTCTGGAGAAGCTTTTATTGTAAACATTCCAGACAGCCTGGTTCTATTAGAACTTGTGATGTGGGAGACAGAAGGATCAGGAGATCAAGGTCATCCTCTGTAGTAGGTGGCTTCCCAGACTCCCAAAATAACCACACAGAAAATGTATTAATTAAATCACTGCTTGGCCTATTATCTCTAACTTCTTATTGGCTAGCTTTTACATCTTAATTTAACCCATTTCCATTATTTTACATTTTATCATGGGGCCTGTGGCCTACCAGCAAGGTTCCAGCATGTCTGTCTCCATGGCTTCTCCTGACTCTGCCTCCTTTCTCTCAGCATTCAGTTTAGTTTTCCCCTGCCTAGCTCTACTCTACCCTATCAGGCCAAGCCAGTTTCTTTACTAACGAATGGTATTCATGGCATACAGCCCATTTCTAATTGGGTTGTTTGTTTTGTCTTTGTTTTTTTTTTCTGTGTTGTTATTGTTCTTGTTTTGTTTTGTTTCTTATATATTCTAGATATTAATCCTCTACCAAATAAATAGCTAGGAAAGATATTTTTTCTGGACTTCTTCGCCTGACTAATGGTTGTGTTTCTTGTACAAGACCTTTTTAGCTTTAAGAGGTCTTTTTTGCCCATTGTTGGCCTTAATTTCTAGACATATTGAGCCCTTTTTTACACCCCTATCTTGTAGGGTACTGTCTATGTTTACTTACAACAGTTTTTGATATTTTAGGGTTCACACTAAGGTCTTTGAACCATTTAGAGTTGAGTTTTGGGCACGATATTAAATTCTAGCTTTTACAGCACTGTTTATTGAAGATGCCAGGTTTCTTCTGTATGTTTTTGGCATCTTTGTTAAATATTAGATGGCTACAGATATGTATGCTCATGTTTTATTATACTATATTGTTCCATTGGTCTACATGTCTCCTTCCGTGCCAGTACTACACTGTTTTTATGTCTTAAAATCTAGAACAGAAATCCCTCCAACTTTGTTCTTTTGCTCAGGATTGCTTTGGCTTTCTGTGGTCTTTTGCTGTTCCCCATAAATTTTAGGATCTTTTTTTCTGTTTCTGTGAATAATGCCATTGAGATTTTTTTTTTTATTGAGATTGCATTGAATCTGTAAACTGCTTTTGGTAGAATGGCCATTTTTCATAAGATTAATTTTGCCAATCAGTGTATATAAGAGGCCTTTCCAAATTCTAGTCACTTCCTCAAGCTCTATCTTCCACAGATTTAGAATTTTTGTTATAGAGGTCTTTCCCCTCCTGCTATGTTTATTCAGAGATATTCTATTGCCTCTGAGGCTACTGTGAATTTTAGTGTGTCCATGGTTGCAAATCAGCATATCTGCTATAGTGTATAGAATAACTATTGATTTCCTATCCAACTGTGATAAAAATCATCCTTCTTTTTGACAAGTTTTCTGATGGCATTCTTGGAATTCTTTCTGTATAATATTATACCACATGCAATTAGGAATAATTTGACTTCTTTACTATTTATGTTCCTTTAATTTCCTTCCCTTCTTGCCTTATTGATCCAGATAGTGTTTCAAGTCCCGTTCTGCAAAGGAGTGGAAGTGGTGGACAGCCCTTTCTAAGTCCTGATTTTAGTGGTGTTGCTTCTGGGTTTTCTCCATTTAGGATACTGTTGTGTGCGTTTGTCATATACAGCTTTTATTATACAGAGGTATCTTTCCTCTAGTTCTATCATATCTAGGGCCTTTATCATGAAGCCTTGTTGGATTTTGTCAAAGGCCTTTTCTGTTTCTATTGAGACGATTGGGTGATTTTTGTCGTTAAAAACATCTGCATACTTTATTTTATTTGCTGGCTTAGGTAGATTGAACCGTCCATGTATCTCCAGGTTAAAACCAGTTTGATCATAGTGAGGGACTTTCCCAAAGACAACGCACCGCACTGTGTAGCACTGGTTGGGTGGACATGAATTCTTTTAGCCTGTTTGTGCTACGGAAAGATTTTATTTCTCCTTCCACCATGGCAAATAGTTTTGCTGGCTACAGCAGTCTGGGCCGGCATCCACGGTCTTTTAAAACACACAGAACATTTCTCCCAACTCTTCTGGCTTGGAGGTTTCCACTGAGAATGTGTTCTCGTGGGTTTGCATTGTATGTGGCCTGTGTCTATTCTATGGAAGCTTTCAATACTCTGCCTTTGTTCTAGATATTCACTGTTTTCACTATGATACGCCGTGGAAAGCCTCCTTTAGGTTTTCTCTACCTGGTGTTCTGTGTGCTTCTTGTATCTGTATGTGTTTGACTGTCCGTAGTTTGGGGGGGTTTCTTCTAGGACTAGTGGCCTGGGATTCTTCCCCTTCGTTCACACCCATCATTTGAAGATCTGGTCTTTTCACGGTGTCTCGTAGTTCCTGAATATTCCTTTCCTGTGTCTCTTTTGATTTTTTTTTTATATTCTTTGCTTGAACCCTCTAGTCCCTCCCCTTTATCACTGAGTCTGGATAGTCCATCTCCTCTTGATTCCTTCTACTTGCAAGGCTTCCTCTGAGTTTTCTAATTGGGTTGTTGAGCTTCTCAATCCCTCCATTTCATCTCGAGTTTCTTCGGTATTTTTACATCCTTAGTGAATTCCATTTTCAAATCCTGAATTGTTCCTGTCATTTTCTTCAACCTGTATTTGTGTTTCTTGGGCATCCCTCAGGCATTTATCTCTTTAAGTTTGTTGAGATACCTTTTTCTCTTTTTTTTTAAATTTATTATGTATCTAATATTCTGTGTGTAAGCCTGCAGGCCAGAAGAGGGCACCAGACCTCATTACAGATGATTGTGAGCCATTATATGGTTGCTGGGAATTGAACTCGGGACCTTTGGAAGAGCAGGCAATGCTCTTAACTGCTGAGCCATCTCTCCAGCCCTCGAGCTATCTCTTCATGTAGCCTTCAAACTTCTTAATTCTTTGATTATGTTTATGATTTTTCCTTTGCGTTCCTGATCTCGGGGGTTCATCTAGGTGATTCTCCCAAAAGAACATTTCTCTAAGACTGGTAGGTTTTGTCGGGAACAGGCTTACTATCCTAACTCTTCATGTCTTTTTGTGTTTTGAGGTGGAGACGTGAGCATTTGGACTTTTTTCCTTGGTTGGAAATCTGGTGTGGACACAAAAGACTGGCACTGAGGATGTGCCACCCAGCCCAAATGCTGGGCAGAGCATAGGGAGGGTGCGCAAGTCTGAGCCAGGGTCCTGGTTGTGGGCCTGGGTAGGTATGGGGATTAGGAAGGTGAAGGCAGAGACGTGTCAGGTGGAGTCACCAAGCTGGATTGGTGCACAAGACTTTTGGAGTGGGACAGACCTGAAGGTTGGATGCGGTGGGTTGGATAAGGTCAGGAGGACACACGGATTGGGATGGAATGCAGGATATATCAGTCCCTCCCAAGCCTGAGGTTGAGGATAACATAGACAGGTTTCCCCAGAATAGGCCAGGGTACTTGGTGTGGGACCTGGGCTAAGTCTGAGGACTGTGAAGGGCACAGGTGGGGAAGGTTGGGTGGACAGTACCCAACCTGGGTTGAAGTCCAGCTATGCAGGCCGGGCTGTGCCTGGAGACTGGTTATAGCACAGGCAGAATCAGATAAGGAAGACACAGGACACTGAGCCGGTGCAGAAGATCATAACTAGCTTTTTAAACCAAATGCTGCATAAACGCATAGGACAAATACAGAGAACCTGAGCCGTGAAGCCAGGCCTCACATGGAGACTGCACGGCTCTGCCTCTGTTTGATAAGGGGGTAAAGGAAAGAGCCTTTGTGTTTCCAGCAGAAAGGAACCCAACGTGGATGTCTGGGAAGCATATTAGCTCCTTTATGCTGTGAACTCTTTTTCATTATGACCGTCTAAGACTTTTTTAAATATTATTTTATTCAGTCTGCAGACCTTAGCTGTGGTAGAATTTTTAGTATCCTATGCTGGGAAATTCTCTAAGACCAAGGCCCAGTAGTAGATCAAAGTATGAGCATTAGAAGGATTGCTTCAGCTTTGTTCTTCTTGCTTTCAATGAGGACAACTTTACAAGGATAAGAAATACGGCACTGAGGAATTACCAATAATTCTGCCTCCACTGTAGGATCAGAGGTGTAAAGAACCCAAGGGATGTCCTGAAGTGGCCCCATCCTATCTAGATATTAGGGACATTCAGGAACCCTGGCTGAGCCTTTGTCTCCTGTTCAATTACATAGAGGTCAGGGGCATACACACAAAAAAAAAAAAAAAATTGGTGTAGGCAACGCTTAATGGTCAGGTTGACCAGGCTCAGAACTCAGCACCTAACTCAAGCATCTAAAGACACTCTCGGGACATTTCCTTATTTATTGAGCTAGCTCCACGCTGGATTCTGTTTAAGGCGCTGGCCTCAACACTGATGAAGAGGCATGATAAGGGAGCTCCCATGTGACCAGGAAATGGGTCACAACGACAGATAGCAGTGGCGACAGCATATAGGGAGAGTGAGTGGGTAGATTAGTGGTTCACTCCAGGACTTGCTTCCTCAGGGCATGGGGGTCAGGACGCAGCACTGTAGGCTGAAGGTGCCTGTCTGCAGAGCCTCTAGTTCCGGGATAACTTTGACTCTGACTCAGGGAATCTTCTGGGTCTTCTTGCACTGAGTCCTCAAGCAAGCCAGGAAAAACCAGAGTGTTGGGCTTACTTCCAGAGACAAGACACGCCCCCTGCCCACGGGAACTCTCCCGGCGAACAAATTCTACAGAATTCAAATATAAGGCAAGTCAAAAGGAAGACCTTGCACCATAAGAAATTAATAAGCTGATGCCAAATGTACAGCAAGGTCTCTGACCATAAGGGAATCAAACTCTTGACTGCATGACTGACAGGCAACAGAGAAAGTGCTGAAGTTCACACACTGAGCAGTCGAAAACTAAGTCATGCGTGGTAGCATGCATCTACAGGCCCCGCTGCTCAAGGAGGCTGAGGCCAGAGGAGGTCAAGAGTTTGAAGCCAGCCTGGACAATATAGCAATACTCTGCAACCCTTCCCGCCCCCCTCCAAAATAAATAAATAAATCTGTTAATTTTTTTTGAAAGATGAAGCTAAACAAAACTGAAATGTAAAAACCAAAATCTGCAGGGAGGAGCTGAAAATTTCGTACATGATTGGAGTCAGTCGCTTAGAAAACCACGCGAATGAGTATGCCCAATGTATACGCAATGTCAATCAATCTAGTGCACCAGTTAGCTGCTGCCAGCAAGTCAAAGGATCACAGGGACGGATGCAGACAAGTACACGGCAAACCCAACACCCAGTGGTGGAAGGAAGTCTCAGTACAGTATAGCTGACAGGAAAGGGACTTCTGCAGCCTCATACGCAGCATCAACAGGACAAGAGCTGGTGTCTTACTCATGGTAGAGGAGGGAGTCCTCCCAATGCAACCAGAGAGCACTCTTGCCACCTTATTATGGTTGCTGTAACGAGGAGGGTGGAGGTAAAATTAAAGGGATACAGATTGGAAAGGAAACAAAATAAAACCACCCCCACTACACATGCTGTGATGTTCTATATTTAAGATCTCAAGAATACCATTTTAAAAAAAAAAAAAAAACTCCCTTGAGATCAGGAAAATGACAAATCATAAAACTAGCCTAAAAATTCCTCTCCCTGTGCTGACAGTGATGGCCTGAACAAAAGAACATGGAGTGCCAGCCACCATCGCTGCAAAGAGAAGGAAGCGTGAAGATTTAGCACAACTGCATAGTGCCTGCACAGTGACTTTTTAAACAAAGCTGAAATGAATTAGGAGATAGATAGACCATGCTCACAGACTGTAGAGCGTATAAAGTGTATATGGGACAAGAATGATTGCCACACCGAGCAGCTTGGGGGAACCGCAGCAAGTGAGAGATGCTCCCCCCCCGACACTGTGAAGACAGGACACACCTGCCACGATCAAGACAGTGCGGGAGGGGATGGATAGGTACTTAACCAACGTGCCAAGACAAGGAACTGAGAAATACGCCCCACAAAGCTCTAATTGCTTCTTAAATGATTGCTTAGATAATTTATTTTATGCATTTGATTGTTTCACTCATACATAGGTCTGTGTACATGCCTGGAAACGAAAGAGGAGGTCAGATCCCTTGGGGCAGTTGTGGACAGTGGTGAGCCTCCATGTGAATTCTGGGAATTAAGCCCAGGCCTCTGTAACAATAACAAATGCTCTAACCATTGAGCCATCTCTTCAGCCCATGCAATGCTCCCCTTTTTAAAATTTTATACAGGAACCAAAGCAATTCAACTGAGGAGAGAGTGCTCCCTTGATAAATGGCACTGGGATAATTGATGGAGCAGCCATGGACCGGAGAAGAAACCTCCATTGTAAGACACACATAGATACCAGCTCAAAGCTAAAACTTTAAACACTGTCTGTAACTTATAACTGAGCAGTACATTCTTAGACATAACACTAAATCATAATCTCTAAGACACACAAACTTCATAAGGCACACTAGAAGAATATTTACAAAATGTATATCCAACAAAGCTTTGCATATTTGTATCTCAACTATATAAGCACTCGAAAGGCAACATTAAAAATTCAGTTGCAAAATACATAGATGGAAACTTACAGACAGCTCACTAAGCTGTTCCGGCCCTCTTACACCTGACCTTGTTTGATCAGTACTCATGAATCTGCAACTAAATGGAGACAGTTGCCTTTTCTACCTAGACTAAGGGACATTCTAATCCTTAGAAATCACACCTTCCCAACTTCACCAACTGAAGTTGAGTCTATCAAAGTAGCTAACAAACTGTCCTGACTATGGGTGCTGGTAGACCATAGGAAGCAGGCATGGTCGTTACCTCAAATATTATCAGAGTGTAAACCCCCGTGAGGATGGCCACGGCGATGGTCACTTGTGCTTCAACACTCGCCCCGAGGAACTGATGGGCCAGCAAGAGAGGGACGAGGCGACTCTGCTGGAGGGAAGCCTGGATACTGATCGAAACAGCCTCCCTGCAAAATAAATCAAAGGTCTTGAGGCTGATCAAGGACACTGTGAATAATTACTGTACTTCTTCAACATCCTTTCTAGCAAGCCAGCATGGCCAGAGCCAGAGCCCAGGGTATTATTCCACAGTGGTTCAGCCAAATGCACAATCTCTCAGACAAAAGAGCCCTAAGTACAGGCCTAAAACGCAGGGCCCAATCTTTCTGGGACACTCAACAAGAACTCTTTAGATTTTTGAAGGTGCCACTCAGCAATTAGCCTGCAGATGATTTTCCTCATCCTTACCAACGTAATGAGGTGCTTCAGCTGCTAATACAGACACTCACCGGCTAGTTAAACTTTAGTCCCTGAGAGTGTCAAACAGTGCCGAAAATGGGAAGCCTGCAGACCATCAAGTGTGACGTGATGAAACAGAAGAGCTTGCTAAAAGTCTCTCCATCTTTAACTTTGGTGAGCCTCGTAGTGTCAACTCCCATCCCAAGTGAACTCCTAACTCCCCAGACCTCAGAACACGATTATGTAGAGATGGTTCTTACGGAAGAATGTTGAAATGAAGTCATGAGGGTAGGTCTTAATTCAGAGGGACTTGCATCCTTCAGCAGAGATAAGGACCCAGATATACAAGGAAGACAAAACAAGATGATGTCTGTGACCCAGGAAGACAGCTCTCAATGTACGCTAAGCCTGAGAACAGCCTGTTCTCCAATTCCCAGTCTCTCATAAATACGTGTGATGTTTCAGCTGTCCAGGACACGCACCCTAGCTGGTCATAACCACAACCACAGTGCAGGTGGTCTCGAGAGTGTTTTTAGTTAAATAAAAAGCCGAAGAAGCCCCAAATCCCCACAGGATACAAGAGATTATATCCAGGATCCCCAAAGATACCCAAACCAGGATACTCAAATCTCTTATATGAACTGCCATAGTACTTGTATACTATTAGTAAAATTGAGCACTGACTAAAACATGCCTTCCCTTCGAAATGGGTACTGAAGTCAATCCTCTTTTGTCCTGACCAGGATAGTTACAGTGTTTCCTGCAAGGTTTGCGCTTGCTGGCTACACTGAACATCTGAGTACCTGGCTCAAATCACATTACTCATCTGTGACTACGTGTGCCCAAGTGTGCGATAGGCTGGACTTCCTTAAACAAGTGATAGAGTTTAGGTGTGCCATTCCAAAGGTCAGTCCTGGAAACTCAATCTGCCAGTTACGTGTTGATCGTGTTTGGGGAGGTGCGTAGGTTTAGGTGACTCCTCAAATGGTACCTGCAGCTGGGGGAGAAGAGTGCCCCAGGTTGGCAGGTTTGCTCTGTCTTGCCATTGGATGCCGCCAAAGGCCCTATGTCAAGAATGTTGACCCTGTGCTCTTGGCCTTCCCAGCCTCCAGAACAGTAGATTAAAAAAAAAAAAAACATTATTCCTCATAAGTCAGTCTTGGGTACGCTGGTGTACCCGCAGAAGACAGAGAGGAGATGATAAGCCTTACCCAGAAAACTCATCCCGAAACCCCAAACCCACCTGCTCACGATCTCAAAAGTTCTGCTCACCAGCGTGTGCTCGCTTCTTGGATTTAAAAGGACAGTCCAGTTGTGAGTGGCCTGCAGAAGTCAAAATTTACAATTATAGTAAGTCTTTGTGAATAAGCACCGTGAAACATAGTTATATCTTCTGTACGGACACAATTTTTTGCAAATATTCTCATCTAATTCTTGAATATAGTAGAACCTGTGGTGGGTAAGGAAGGCCAACAATACTGATTTATGAGTAAAATAAATCATTAAAATGTACTGGAATTATTTGAGTCTCGGGTAATTTTTTAGTCCTCTGAGGCAATTAAAAAAAATGCCTCATTGTGGGAGCCTAGGCAGTTTGGATGCTCACCTTACTAGACCTGGATGGAGGTGGGCGGTCCTTGGACTTCCCACAGGTCAGGGAACCCTGATTGCTCTTCGAGCTGATGAGGGAGGGGGACTTGATTGGGGGAAGGGGAGGGAAATGGGAGGCGGTGGCGGGGAGGAGGCAGAAATCCTTAATAAATAAATAAAATAAAATAAATAAACTTAAAAAAAACTGTAAATAAAAATGCCTCCTTAGAATTGATTTCTGCTCACAGTCAGGAAGCCACAAACCTGCCCCAAGAAACCCCAGCACCCTGTGTCCTGATCAGCGATCCTGATTCTCCTCCCACAGAGCTGAGCTGGAACCACAGCAGCGGCAGACAAACCTGCCCTGAGCCAACATAGCAGATGGCAGCCTCGGGGACCAGAGAGGAACCTTCCATGGGGAGGACGGGTCTCCCTCACAGATGGAGAGAAACCAAACAGAACACAGGAGCTCTACGATCGGTCTCTGCAGAGAACCTCCTGCGTGAGGAAACAGAAATCATCCTCGAAGACTCGGGGGCTTGCAAAGACGGCGTCTGAGGGAAATGTTCTCTGTGTGTCTGGAGATGGATGTGTGTGCGTGGGCATGCGCAGAGTGCCGGCGTGGGCATGCGCAGAGTGCCGGCGTGTTACAGGGAGCCTTCTGGCCAGAGCAAGGACAAGTGATACTACTCATTTGATCTGGACAATAACTATGCCGAGAAGGTACCTAGACAACAGACCCTACTTGTAGTTATCCGTAGCATAGCGGGGAACCTGTAATAATGACGTGGTAAAATAACTTTGGATCGTGCAACTTTCTGCCACAGAGACGATGAATGTTTGAGAAGACATCAGTGTCAGTGACTCTGATTCGATTATCACACTTTGTGTGTATGTGAGTATCCAACTATTACACTCTGCCATATAAGTATATATGCATGGTGTGGCGATTAAATTTTTTAATTGTAGAATAATGTTTAAAGGCATCAACTTATACCCCATGTCTTCAACTTAAGAGTCAATAGGCACAGGGTAGACACATCTGCCCCCCCCCCTCGTTCATTGCAGCGGGCTGTGCACCTCACATGGGAATTTAGTTTCTGTCTTAAGGTTATTTTATGCTAACGGTGTACCAGCCTTTGACAGTTACCATCCTTGGTTATGATTAGACTTTTGTCCTAAGGACCAGGATCTGCAGAACAGGAAAATGTAAGAGGCACAGCCTCGCACATAAACAGGGCTCCCTTCCAATGGCTGGTGACACCAGGGAAAACTCCTGAGCACAGGACATATCTTACAGGCAGTTGTTCCCATGGGTGTCCAGTGAAGTCACTGACCCCGGGACTTGGGGACAGGTGGCTCCATAGAGAGGCATAGTGCCTTTGATGCCTAGACCCTGATTGCCGCTGGCTCTCCTGCGCACAGGTGCACTTTCAGAATGGGGCCCTACAGACACATGACTCAGGGACCTATGGGCTCCGCAATGCCACAAACACAGGTGTAGCCTCCACCTGTCCTCTGTGACGTCAGCCGAGTCCCAGACAGACTTGCGCTTTACAACAAAAACTGCCAACATCCATAATGCTTCTCTGAATAAGCGAGTGGAAATTGTTATTGCATGAAAAGCTTGCAGGTGTCACTTGACTGCAATGGCATGGAAAAATAATTTCAATGACAAAGAGAAAGAAAAGCATCAACGGCTTCGCTAATAACGGAGTTCCTGCCTTTCGGCTTCCGTCAAATCCACTCAACAAGAAGCTCCATTTATGATGAGGCGTAGTGAGATTTTACAATGCCTTTCAAACAATTGCGGAAGTATAACCTGTGGTCGCCGCCGCCTGCTGCCCATTGGGTCTGCCTGGGTCACCACCACCACGATATGCTCTTCTTTCCCCGAACCGCTTGGTCCACCAGCCATCAGGGGCCCTGCCAGGTCCAGCTGAAGCATCACGGAGTCCACGTGGCCGCTGAGGTTCACAGCTGAGGGCGGATCAAGGTGAAGTACAGAGCAAGGAAGAAACGCCTACTAACCCATTGACCCCGCCCCAAGACACACCCCTTCCTAGGAGAGCTCCCGAAGAAATGTCCGTCCAGCCTTTCTCCAGGCCCTGTAACCTGAGCCACTTGTCACTCCAGTCACTCATTAAGACACATCCCTTGTAGACTCCGTGACCCTTATTTATGGCTAGAAACCAATTATGAGTGAGTACATCCCATATTCATCTTTTTGGGTCTGGGTTACCTCACTC
>NC_022023.1:29873847-29897134 GCF_000317375.1 Microtus ochrogaster | reverse complement strand
AAAAAATACAATAGAGAAAAAAAAAAAAAGACACATCCGATTGGTTTTAGGCAGCTCCAGCATGCTGAACATCTGTTGCTTGAGTTCTGAATGCTATCTACGCAGTGCTCACGACTGTCTTCTTGCTCCCCGTTACAGCTAGCATAAAATTCCCGTCCAAGTTCACGCGCCCGTGTAAGGCCAGATTCTCTTATAAATGAACTAACACATGCGCTCATCTAAGTCACAGGGTCTCAAACCCCTGCTTGCAAGCTGAGAAACCACAAGGAGGTTTAAAAGCACTCTGAAACTGGCGAAAATCAACAATGTCCACAGCAAACGAGAAGGGTCAGGATAAGAGGCCGCTCCCACTTCACAATCCTTCCCAGGGCACTGGGTGGGCCCAGCCCCCTCTTCCCCTCAACTCCTACATCCCTGCTTGTGTGTTGTACAACATAAGAGCCCATGTTCCTCAGCTGCCTTGACCCTCAGAACCTCCCACCTCTGCTGCCAGGTCCCAGTACCATGGAGTGTGTAAGAGCGACAGCCGACTGTTCAGGACAACTAGCCCAGGCATTTTGAGCCAGGTCTCCAAAACCTTCAGAAAGAGTTTGCTGGGTTCAGGATTTACTAACGGTTGGTGCCTTCGGCCCCTAGAAGTGCAGCTGGTTTTTTGGAGGGAGGGTAGCTACGGGGTTCCCTTTGCGTGCTGGTGAACGTCTTTCAGTAAATGGCTTCTTTTCTTTTTATTTTATTTTTATTTTTTTAATGTTCAAGACATACTGCTTTTAAAGTAAAGGAAATGTTGGGTGAGCCCTGTGATCTGTATGACGGCTGCCCCACACTGCTCGACACTTGGGTTTAGAAGGAACAAACCGAATATGGAAGTCACACATGGAACAAAATTTACAAAGAAAAGGTCCAAGAGACCCTGTTGCTCGGCTAGCCTGAAACCGTTCCTGTCCTGGTCTTTTCCCCAAGCCCTACTCAGAAGAAATAGGCCTTGAAGACGACAGAAAGTAGAACAGTGCCACCTAGAGGCAAATCTCAGAAGAGCAGCGGGCATCTCTCCCGGATTTGAGCTTTTATCTATCTACTGCCTGGTAAAACAAAGCCTTTGACCTCGGGTGAAGCCGTTATTCTTCTTCTACGAATGCTCAAATACCTGACAAGAACAAACTCGAGAACAGAAAAAATTCAGTCTGGCTGTCATTTTGAGAAGACCTAGTCTTCATGCTGGGGAAGGCAGGTGGTTCCATTGCAGTGAGAACATTCTGGAAGAGAAGCTGGGGCCAAAAAGGCTGGGCTATAACCCTCAAGGCCCGCTCCACTGATCCACTGCCTACAGTAGGTCACACCCCTCAAAGATTCCACAATCTCTCAAAATAGTGCATGAGTCTTTGGGAGGGGTTGTAAAGCAGTAGTTGGGGGGGGGGTGACCAGGTGATGTAAAAACACCCTCCGGTAGTCACTCAAAGGGAGAACACAAACATTAAAGGGGCAGCTGAGTGTAGTGGCGCACGCCTTTAATCCCAGCACTCAGAAGGCAGAGGAAGCCGGATCTTGGTGGGTTTGTGGCCAGCCTGGTCTACAGAGTGAGCTCCAGGACAGTCGGGACTGCCTTCTCTTATTGCTCTGAGGACAGTGTTTCTGAAAGAAATTAACCTTTAAACGGGTGGACTTAATGAAGCTAAGTGCCCTCCCCAACACATCAGATCTCATCCAACCCACAAATCCAGATGGATGAGGTCCCTGAGGGGAGGCAGTCCACTTGCTCGCTAGTGAACCCAATCTTCATCTCCTTCTCTAGGCACAGGCCTTTGATGTTAGACTGGAACACCACCTACCACTGGCACCCCAAGCACCCAGGCCTTTGAGTTCCACTGGGCCTTGCAGGTGGAATTCTTAGCTTTCACAATCATATGAGTCAATGTCTTAAAATAATTTTTATATATGTGTGTGTGTTTGTATGTATATTTATATAGATATATACACTTGTTTTATATATATATAGTGTGTGTGGGGGAGGGTGTGTGCGCGCGCGCGCATGAGTTCTGTGTTTTGTTGTCTAATTTATGGGGTCCTGTTCAGAGATCCTAAAAGGGTAATGGAGAAAATTGTCTTCATTCCCTACAAGGTTTTCCTCTACGTTCATTGGTAGCTCTGGCCACAGCTCAAGGTGTGCCGAGGGGCAGAAGGGAGCATGGAGAGAGAGAGGGAGACCAAGGAGGAGGTGTTGAGAAGGAAGGCGAGGGGAGAGGTGGAGAGAGGGAGGGAAGGGGAGGTCAATCTAGTAACCTGTGGACAAAGGGTCCCTGGCCTCTGCTCCTTTCCATAGTGGCCTGGGAGCCCCACCACCCTCTCCCATAACAAGCACAGACAACAATTCGGGGACAAAGGACTTCAGGTGCCTGCAATTACAGGTTTCTAAAATAAACCCTGCAATTACTGAGCTGACAGAGCCTGACTGCTACCAGGGAACGCAGATGTTCACAAGGAAGACATAGCCTTGTTATTCCCCAACTGAGGGAGAGCGGCTCTCCAACCCAGCGGCCTTCCTGTCCCAGCACACGGCCCGTGCCTCTGGCCTCAGCTCCAACCAGGAAGGCTGGCAAAGGTCAAGAAGGGAGAATACAAGGGCTGTGCTAAATTCTCTTTCTTCTAAGAACTTCCCTCCGAGGTCAGAACCCCATTCCGCCCCAACACACCTTGTCTGTTTCTTAGTTCTGGTGTTTTTAAGACAGGGTCTCACTGTGTAGTAGATTGTCCTGTCCTGCCTGAGCTTCTCGAGTGCTAAGATCATTACAGTCACGCCTCACCCACATCCTAGAACTGAAGGGGGAAAAAAACAATCAAAAATAATAAACTAGACATTCAAGCATGCTTCTGTCTGCCAGTTCGGAGAATACGGCCCTGGCTGTGAGCTAGGTACTGAGCCCTGTGCCCTATCACAAAGAACATAATTCTTCCAGGCAAGCCAGAAGACGCCGGTTAACAGCTACCCCTACATTATCTCTGCTCTGTAAATCCCCCATTTGTTCAAAATGACTAGAACTGAGAGTTGTTGTCTCTGTAAAACTGTCTAATTGATTGAAACATAACTTGGGGACAGGATCCTAAAAGCAACATATGTGTAGAAGCCCATTTAAGGATGTGATGTGATATATCTCAAAGCTATGGAAGTTACGGAAGATCTGTGTTCAGGGCAGAGGTTCCTTGACCTGGGCGCGTTGGTCAACCACTCGCTAAAGAGATATTTTTCACGTTATCTCTGGGTGCTTGGAGGATTTTCTGCAGGGAGACATTCGTCTGCTGTTTCAGCCCCTTCTTCGAGTCTAGCAGAACCTCCCTCCGTGGAGCATCTCACTACACCTCCTGCAGCCCACACATCCCCAGCTGGAGTAAGGCCCAAGAGGGCCACACAAACCCTCCCTGTGCATTTAGAGACTAGCATCTTGGGAGAGGAGCCATCGGAAATCTGTGGTGACGGTGGACTTGTTCCGAGAAGCCCACAGTGAAAATGAAATCAGCCTCCCATGGAGCAATAATTGTCCTACATCCCTGTGTTGTGGGAGTCCCCTCTGTGTGCTGAAATTATCATTCATGAATAGAGAAACTGCCTTGGCCTGTTGATAGGGCAGAACTTAGGTAGATGGGGAAGATGAAACTGAATGCTGGGAGGAAGAAGGGCGGAGTCAGAGAGACGCTATGGAGCTGCCGCCAGAGTCAGACATGCCTAATCTTTGCCGGTAAGCCACTGCCACATGGCGATACACAGATTAATGGAGATGGGTTAAATTAATATGGAAGAGTTATCCAATAAGAAGTTAGAGCTAATGGGCCAAGCAATGTTTTAATTAATATAGTTTCTGTGTGGTTATTTTGGTTCTGGGAGGCTGATATGAACAAGTGGCCTCCTCCTACATCCCTGAAGCATCCCTGCCCTCCTGCCTGGCTGTCCCCATCTCTCCCATCTCTTTCTATCTTTTCTTTTTTCTTCTTTCATCCAAATGTGCAATTTCATCCAGAAAACAGAAAATGAGCTTTCCTGCTACCTGTGTTGCCCAAAACACATGGGCCACTGGGCAGGACAGGCCGTGAGCCCCTTGGTGGAGGGAGACTAGACACAGGACTGTCAATGAAGAGCTTTGTGGAGGTGCTTTAGAATAGACGTGGCACACCCTGGTGGGAGGGTAAGAGGGCTTTACCTGTTGGTTTCTAGTCTCCCCCTAAACTGCTCCAGCTGTGTAGGACGCCCGTGTGACAAGGATTTTACTGTTGGTTCTCACAGCACTGAGTCCCATCCCCTGCTTCTGACCCCTCTCCTTCTGTGAGTCTCACTGAAGACAGGATCCAGCAATTGTGCAGGGCCTGAGAGGTTTGAAGTCACCCAGCGGTAGGGTAGGGAGAGCAGCATCTGAGTGCTGGGGGCCAGGATGAAGCCAGTGCATTGAAGGAAACAGGGGGAGGAGACAGCAGGGGACAATCTTGAATTTTTTTTCAACCAAGGAAGGAAGAGAGAGAGAGAGAGAGAGAGAGAGAGAGAGAGAGAGAGAGAGAGAGAGAGAGAATCTCCCAGAATCCTGACTTTTTTTTGGTTTTTCGAGACAGGGTTTCTCTGTAGCTTTGGAGCCTGTCCTGGAACTCCCTTGGTGACCAGGCTGGTCTCGAACTCACAGAGATCCGCCCGCCTCTACCTCCCAAGTGCTGGGATTACAGGCATGCGCCACCACCGCCCGGCTATTCAATCATACTCCCAGCACTTGGAATTGTGCCCCCTCTTCCCTTCCTCTTTCTCTCTACCTTCACTTGCAGGCTTCTCTCAGCAGCATCCCCTTGCCCGACTGTGCAGGTTCCCCAAAGTTAGGCGCCCCTGTTTCAAGGCACCACTCACCACGTCCTGCATGGCATGGTCCCAGGAACCTGACTGGAGGAGTCAGGAATGAAGAAAGACAGACAGACACACAGAGAGAAAAGCTGGGATCAGGGGGGCTGTGCTCGCTGAGGCAGAGGGCACCAACTCTACAGCCCAGAAACTCAGTACATTTATTCTGTTCAGCACGAGGGGGAGGAGTTAGCTCATCTCAGTGGGAGGTCTCTGTAGGGAGGAGTATTGGGTTGCGGAAATATGAGAAGAGGAAGCTATAGCTGCCAGTTTTTACACACACTCAGTATCTGCACACCATTCCCATGGGTCTAAGACAGTGGAATCCTTGACATGGCCATGTTCAAGTCAGACAACACACATGTTCACTCCGGGCTCCCAACACTCGCTACCCAGCTGGCTTCTGATCAGGTTTACCTCAACCCTCCAAGTAATACAGAGGCTAAGATGTTGTCTGTCTCTACCCTTAAAATCTGTGTGACTCAGTATCCAACTATCCTAACGATGGTTTTCAACAGAAGATTCCAAGGCAAGAGAAAATGAAGAGACAAAAGCAACAACTAGAAAGGGAAAGGAAGCTACCATTGCAGTGGTATGGATGAATGTAGACTCACAGTTGAGAAGGAGGGACATAGAGGCTTCTATGATAATCCCTATCCCACCCTAAAAAAGTGACAGCCTAGACAGAAGGCCTTCAAAGAAAACTCTTATAAACTGTGAGGAAGACACCACAGTTGATGACTTCTGGTGAGGATGGGGGTAGAGAAGGCATCTATTTTCTTTAAGGGTCTGGCTACTGGGAGCTTGACCATGCTCCCGTGAGTTGATGGGCAACACAAATTAGGCTTGATTTTGTTTTGTTTTTCTTCTTCTTTTTTTGTGGGAAGGAGGTCAGCAGAGCTGAGCAGGGGAGCAAACCTGGGAGGCCTGGGAAGTGAGTGTGATCAGGGTTCATGATGTGAAACTCCAAACATTCAATAAAAATATTATGTAAAAAAAAAACACAGCAGCCACACAGAAGATACAGCCAGAAGGAGGACCCAGAATGCAAAGACAAGTCACCAGGAATCACCTGTACTGGAATGCTAAGGAATGGGGTGGACAGAGGCACAGGACAGAGGACAGATGAGAAGCCTGGACCCCCTGTCCCCCAGCTAGCTCCTGAAGAAACAGTGCATGGGGGCCTGGAGAGATGGCTCAGAGGTTAAGAGCACTGACTGTTCTTCCAGAGGTCCTGAGTTCAATTCCCAGCAACCACATGGTGGCTCACAACCATCTGTAATGAGATCTGGTGCCCTCTACTGGCCTATAGGATATATGTAGGCAGAATACTGTATACATAATAAATAAATCTTATATTAAAAAAAGAAACAGTGCATGTACCAGGAACACTGGCTCTGACCGTCTGTGCTTGACCCTTTGACGGGAATCATCGTTTCTAAATGACTTTGCCTTGTGCCTGTCGGCGGCGACAGGTGACTGCTACCCCACGCATGCTTTGGATACAGTAGTTTTCCATTGGTGACACAGCCAACAGCTGCCAGATCTTTCCTTGATCCGGATACAGGCTGAATAAAATCTGTAACCATCAAAAATATTTAATTAAATATTTATAATATGAACACCATAGGGCCTATATAACTGACTACTGTTAGAAACAGAGGTGTGGTTTATGTATAGAAATTTCACCAGCTTACCCTAATAGCATTAGAACATAAAAATATTTTTATTCATTGTCCTGGGTTAGCTACAGTGAGCCTTGATTATTGATGCTTTTCAGTTAAGGACTCGCCCTTCCAAGTTTTGCTTTGATATTCCCTAAATACCCAGCCACAAATTAGACTGCCAGATGTGTATATGAGTTATTTTCTTACTTAAAAGAACAGAGGAATATACCTCCGTGACCTTTGCTAGCTTGTTGGTGTAGATCGCAAAAAAAACATTATTAATTAAATTCAAGTGATTAAAGAAATTAATGATAAGATGCCATACTACGGAAATTCAAAGCAATTTCTCAAATTCTTTCAGATGTGTCTACAAGAGAGAAAAAAGAAAGTCCATTTCCCAAATTAAAAAGCTTGAAGTCTAATGATTGAGCTCAAGTTGCCTTTGGGGCCTGAGGGAAAGCTGGTGAACCCTGACCCCCTCCTTTGAGTCTCAATCTCTGCTCGGCAAAGGCTTCAGCACCACACAGTTGCGTGAGTGGAAACAGAGGAGAACATTAATAACCGAAACATAATGAAACTGTGGGTCTTCCCAAGTTCAAGACCGCTGTTTGCATTTCATGGTGTCGGGGACCACTGAGCCCCTCCCTCACAGATCTTAGGGGCTGACTGTACCCCATTCAGGCAGAAAGAATGACATGCACCATTTTTTACTGACTACTTCTTCCAGAGAGATACACAGACTCCTGCCTGCACACGGAAGCCCAACCAGTGCTGCTAAGGGCAGACTTTCCTCACCACCCCTCAACCTGCCATGTGCATCCGCACTCGGCATCTTCTTCAAAGAGGTCAGAAACTCTGCAGTCAGCTCTAACAGGAGGTCCCAGGCCTCAGGTCCAGAAACTCTGCAGTTGGTGCTAACAGGAGGTCCCAGGCCTCAGGTCCAGAAGCTCAGGCAGTCAGTGCTAACAGGAGGTCCCAGGCCTCAGGTCCAGAAACTCTGCAGTTGGTGCTAACAGGAGGTCCCAGGCCTCAGGTCCTTCTGCCATCCATCCCAAAGCACACAAGTGCTGTGTCCACCCAGGAAGACCCCAGCACCCACACTGATCCGATAGCAGGTCTGGGAGATACTGGTACTCACAGAACACACCACCACGAAAACAAACAAGCCCGTGACCTTCATCCACCGCACACAGCACCTGCAAGAGAAAAGGAGGACCCTGAGCCACGCACGGTAGCAGCGTCTGCCTGAGATATGAAGGAAGTATAAGATAGGACAGCTTGTTATTATTGTGTTCACTAGCTAAGTTCCCTATCTGTTAGAAAACCATTCTGGAAATTTGAAAATGGTAAACTTTTCTTTTGCATTCTCTTAGACTAAATGAATTGAACAAATAATCATTTCACATTTCCAAATTGTGTTTCAACAGCTCCTCCTTCAGTGGGAATCTAAATAGTATTTGTTTTTAAAACTATGAAATATAATTGAGGTATCCTCGGGGTACTATTTTTTTCTTTATGTAACTGGCAGACAGCAGAACTGACGATTCAGAATGAAACGTTTCTTGCAAATGTCTTTGCCGTTCATGCCTGGTACTATCCAGACTTGTAGTTAGCCACTCCACAGGTACTTTCAGGGTAATGTATGCTTGCAGAAAGCTGAAGTTTATGACATCTGTGAGCAAATGACTAAACATGCCTCTAAAGTTGCTTTTGGTTGCAGGTAAGTCTTTTTGAGAAACCGATAAGGAAGCAGACACTCACAAAGACAGGTGAGATGAGCAAAACAAACTTAACAATCAAAATATTTTATTGTAGTCTCTGCCCAGGGGAGTTCCTTGTCTAGACGTGTGTGCTGAGCAGGTGATGTTAAGGAAGCATGCCCCTGAAGTTATGGAAGGACAAGACAATCCAGAGAAGTTCTTCCATCTTGTATGCTTGTCATTTCAAACCAAACTAGAATCTGACCTCCTTGATGCAAACTCCCATGGGAAATTACCCAGTTCTGGTCTAGGAACCCAAGGTCAGAATATGTGAGCTAACTTACCTTTGCCCATTTGGGCAACCCCCCTGCAGCTAACAGCTTAGCTTGGCTTCTGTCGAACTGCTTGCTTACACAAAGCCCCTCCGCCACCATGAAGATGCAGAGCAAGATGCCAGGACCTCGTCTCTGCCTTCAAATCAAACCTCATGTTCTGGACACTCAGAGCCAAGCCTGGGACCCCCAATACTTGCTTTGGTCCAGGCTGGCTAGAATAAAGACTCTCGGTTGGCTGTAAAGTGTGAGTGGCCATCTCTGGTGGACTACCTACAACCAAGTGCCATGCTGGAGAGGAACCTCCAGTCACAGGCATTTGTAAGATGAGTCTTGCTTGGCGACAGTGCTACTGTTGCCCCGATGAAGCCCTGTGTTTGATTTGCTTGGGTCACTGCTTTGAAAGCTGCCTGGTGTCTTCCTGTCTTCCTTACTTGCTGCCAAGTAAGGAGCCATTCTTCCCTCCTTTGTCTTCTGACTGCATTATCACCGATAAATGACCCCTATCTATTGAGTCACTGTGGTATAAAGAGCATTGAAGCAGGAATCACAGACGCTCAAACCACTGAATGGAAAGTTACCTCACTCTGAGACAGCCGGTGCCATGCCAACCTCTGAAACTATGAACAGTCAGATGGAGAGCGATGCTTAGAGTGACCCGCGTAGCCAGATCTCCGAACACATACTTTTATGATTCGGATAATTTCAGAACAGATCCGTGAGCCAAGCATCTATTAGGCCTAAGAGGAGAGCTGAGAGCAGTCACGATAAAGAGGCTGCCAGTGGTTAGGGTGTTTAGGGGGACAGATGAGAAAGAGTCAGGTCATGATCAAGATGAAAGGATTCTAGCCACTAGCCCTCTGCGTAACTGTTGCAAGTGTTGGGAGAATCGATCGGCTGGCTTGGTAATGACGTGGGTTTCTATGAGCATAGAGCAAACACTGAGGCCTCCCACTGAGACGTCAGCCTTCCCGGTATCTTCAGAAAAGAGTAATCCACACACACAGTGACACAGCACCAGTACTGGACACCTTGGTGGCACTTTCTCGCTCAGCTTGGGCATGCCCACATCATTTTTGTGTAAGCCCCTAGGGGGCAACAGAGTAGAGGGAGGTCGTGTCCCAGGAGGTAACGGCACAGCAGCACACAGCGCTGCCATTGTCCCTCGTCCACTTCCAGTCTTAACGGGGACTACTGGCTTTAGCACTCAAGCTCTTGTCTTTCCTGGGAACGGGGCTTTCAAACACTGACCTAAGAAGAACTTTAAATAAATGTGCGTGTGAAGAAGGAAAGCCAACAAATAAGCTAAAATATCTGGCCACTCTTATGTGGGCAGCTCCAGAGGCCGGAAGGGACTCTTGGCCCTCCCGTACACATTCCTTCATCCATGCCCACTGAATTCTGCCAGGCGGTAAATTCCAAAACACCACAGGGATCCCTAAAGCAATGATTTGTCAAGAAGATGCCTGCTTAGGATGAACAGAAGATGCAGGTCACTTGGGTTTCTCATCAGGCTTCCTTGTGACTTGGCCGGGTACCCTGCTGATTTTGCAGGGCTGAGCCATGTGTCTCCTGTGGCCTCGGAAAGGGTAGATAGTGTTGAAGTAGAAGTGTAACCTGAATAGGAAATCTGCCTGACGGCGCAAGGCCTCAGGACAAACAGAAAGCCACCTGCAGCCACCTATCCGCTGCTGAAGCTCTATCTCCACATCCACCTACCCCAGTGTGGAGACCTGAACTCTGAGGTGGACGCTGCCCGCAAGACCCCCCTTCTCTGAGGAGGCCAACATAGACATATCCGCAACCTCTTTGCCCAACACGCATCTTTGTTCCCAGGCAGTGAGGCCATTTTCCCAAGAATCTTCAGTGGCTATGAACTCTGGGCGATGAGCAGACATGAATTGTGACCTGGAAAGGGAGAAGAAAAAAACTATGTCTATATTTCCTGAAATATTATCACCCTCTCAAATACAAGATTTCTCCCCAGCTGTGAGGTACAAAATGTGATTAAATCAGTGCTGGTCTTGAAAAGAAATTGGTATCACCTAGGCCACAAATCTCTGAGTATGTCTATGGGAGAGGTTCTCAACTGGGTTAATTAAGCCGGGACAAGCCACCCAAATGTGGGCAGCCCCATTAAGTGGACTGGAATCCCCCGCTAAATAAAAAGGAGACACTGGCGGCGCTCCAGCCTTCATCTCTCTCTGCTTTTTGACCACAGGTGAATGTGACCAGCCGCCCCACGTTCCTGTCATTGTGACTTTGCAGCCACGATGAATGGTACTGTGAGGCGAAATGAACCCTGTTCCATCCTTAGGCTGCTTTGTCAAGCATCTTGTCCCAGCAATGAGACAGGACCACAGACATCGTGGCATTGTCTCGTATTTCTGGCAACATGTCTTTCTTGACGTCACAGGGCTTTTGACTCAAGTTTTGGTCTTTAGAATAAATAGCAGGCCTGCAGGAGATTTAGTTGGTTTAGTTGATTTCTAGTGCAGCTGCCCCTGGCTCAGGCCAGGCTCCTTCCACTATGGCCTTCTCTCTGAGTGTGTGCGAGTGGTCACTAGGACTCCACGAGTCCTGCAGCAGGGCGATCTGTGTTCAGTTTTCCTCTTCCCATAGTGGACTGTAGGAAAATGGTCCATCTGCTTTCCCACACAGCAGCCCTTGGCAGTGTCAAAGAGGACGAACAATGTCAGCATCAGCTAACAAAGGTTCGAGGCGGGATTATGTTTACAAGGGCAAATGGAAAGGAATCGCAGACTTTGACCTAAATTTTGTGGGAACACCTCATTTTCTTTATAGCTGAATGGCATAGGAGGTCCTTCTGTCTATGTGTTGCTTTTATTGGTTAATGAATAAAGAAACTGGCTTGTAGAAGGTAGATGGAAGGCAGAGTCAGAGAGAAGCTATGTAGCCTCCAGAGATGGACGTAGGAACTTTACCCCATAAGCCACAGTCACATGGCGATACACAGATTACTAGAAAGGGGTTAAATTCATATGTAAGAGTTAGCCAATAAGAAGCTAGAGCTAATGGTCCAAGCAGTGTTTTAAATAATACAGTTTCTGTGTGATTATTTCAGGGCTGAGTGGCCAGGAACCAACAAGCGGCTCTCTTCCTCCAACAGCTGAATGCTCGGGAGCCTTCAGGGTGGATGTACTTGACCCTTAAAAGGTTAAACCAAAAGAAAGCCTTGATATTAATCGACAAAATGCTCTTGTGATGACAATTTAATATTAACCATTGCCGAGATCCGGTGTCGGACCTTCATTTAGTTGGGCACTGGGATTCTCAATCCATCATGGTTTTAAGACTTGTTCACATAAAAAAAATAATAATCATCATCTCATTCTTAAGGAAAAACCTAGAGCTAGACACCAGGTTGGCTTAATCACAATGTAGTGACCACGCTAAGTGACTTTGGAAATAGTTATCTTTCAGTTGATTTTATGACTGGGAAATGTCCATCCGTGAAGAATAGGATAATCTTCCTCTTCATTGTTGGGGAAAAAACACAACTGTAGCTTCTTAATTAAAGAAACTGCTTTCTTTCCAAAAGGGGGAAGAGTGTCAGCTGCTTTCTTAGCTGAAGTCATCAGAGTGTATCTGCATACAGAGGCAGTGTATTTGTGAGTTGTCTGGAACTAAAAAATAGAATACAACCATTTTCTTGTAAAAAAAAAAATAAAAAAAGAAACTGCTTTCTTTAAGGAAAAGAAGCCCATTGCTGTCTGTCCTACGTGAGGTAGTGCTGGGCATCGGTGCTTTCTGAGGAGTGGAAATGAGTTCTCCCCGTGTGCTCCAGAAACCCCAGCACAACCAGAAGGGCTGAAGCTGAACCATCGCGTGTGACGAGTGACTGTCATGTCAGAGCAGGTGTGGTGCATGCTCCAACCCTGTGCCATTGTCCCCGATGCTCTGAAATGGGTCCTTCCGTAAAATTACAGAACAGCTGAGGCTTTCGTGATAAACTATTAGTCAAATTGAAATTGTAACAGAGGCAATGTGGTTATTAAAAAAAAAGTAGACAAAAAAGTTTCCCTACAGCCAAATAAAATCTTTAATTTTTAAGTTTTTATTTTATTTATACATTCTTGGAGCTTTCACACATGTATACAATGTATTCTTTTCTTGGTTTTTCAAGACAAGGTTTCTCTGTGAAATAATCCTGGCTATGTATACAATGTATTTTGACCATATCTACTGCCTACTTACCTTCCAAATTCTCAGAACTCTCCACAATCCCCCTTTTAACTTTATATCATCATTTTTCCTTTATAGCCCACTGATTCCAATTATTGTTTCTCATGTGTTGATAGATGTAGATCTATCCACTGGAGCATGGCAACCCGTGAGAGGCCATGCCCCTTAAGAAAACTGACTCTTCTTCCCCCAGAAGCCACCAACTGTCAAAAGTTCTCAGCTAGAGTTGTAACTTCATGAGCCTCCCTCCTCCATGTGGAAACAGACTGGCTTGATCTTATGCAGATCTTCTGCAGGCAGTCAAAACTGTCGTGAGTCACTTCAATAGTACTGCACCATCCAGGAGACAGTATTTTGAAATGGTTCTCCACTGATTCCTTCCTCTTCTATAATGCTCCCTGAATGTTGGGAGGAGGGAGGCACAGAGAAGTCCCATTGGTGACTGAGCACTCCACAGCAACTTATTCTAGGCTTTAACTGGTTTTTCTTGCTAGAGCGGTCATTATAGTAGTTTTCGGGGTTCACCGCTGCGTGAGATTGATTGACGTCTTTGCTCCTCTAGCAGTGTGTATCGAACTTTCCAGCACCATGAAAGCTAGCCAGTAGGGACAAAGCTTCCAGTCTTTACCAGACTGATTTCTCTGTGTTCTGTGGATGGTCACACAGTCAGGAATGTTTGGGCAGCACAAACTGGACTCAGTGGGTTGTTGATGTTGGGTTGTTTTTAATGAAGAAAAAAAAATGAGTAGGTAAGGAAGAGACTGTGGATCTGAGGAATTCTGGGAGAAAGGAGGAGAATGGGATCAAATTGCATTGTATGAAATCCTCATTTATTCTATAAAAGAAGCTTCTGATGTGAGGTGGAAACCACAGTAACCCCCGGGTCGAAGGATAAGTTTTTAGAAGGCAGTTGGAGGCTGTGTCTGTTTTTAGCCAAATGACTGGAGTAGGGTGTGTATGACCACTCCAGTCACGGGGTCTTGGCCAGGCTTACAATACCAGGTATGCTCCTCTCCTGTGGAGTAGGCCTTAAACTTAAACAGAAAGTTACTGTTACCCCAGGAAACTTGTGTCATTTGCACCAGTGAGCTTCTCTTACCGGGCTGGTCATTATTGGAGCTCACAGAGTTGATTGCCAGGTAAGCCCACCACCTCTATCTTAATTTACTTCATGCAGAAGAAAAGAAAAAAATATCTCGTAAGCAAAGTTGCCTTGAGTTTTGGCTTCAGCTTGATCTGGCCTTCAGCATGAGCCCCACCAACACCCAAGTCAAGTCTGTGTACCCCAGGAGCCGGACAAATGCTTGTGTGTTGGTCTTGTAGTGAACCGCACATTTGAAAGGCGACAGCTCTTAATAGTTGAGCAAGTAATTCAAGAGAAATAACTAAAGCAATGTGTGGAATGTTTGCTTTCAGCTGTTCTTAGGAAAGGAGTAAGAGAATTAAGCGATATTCCTACGGAGAAAGGTTAAGCCTACGGATCAAGGAGGTAGCCTGTCAGAATCGTGTGCACGCATGGGCGTGCACTTGTGTGAGGTCATCATTTCAGGGTTATGCCCAAAGCCTCTTGAAAATTCACAAACCACGGTGCGCGATCACAAGCCACAAGTGTCCACCATAATGGACTCTCGAGGATCTGGCAGAAAGCCAACATGCCAAGTCAAAGTTCTTATCTCAGGAAGAATTCTCCATCATCCGTGGGACAACCAATACGCAGGGCCACAGATATTTTCCAGAAAGTTAACCATTTCATAAACAGGACCAAGAACTCACCTTTTCTCCTGTGAGGAATTCCAGAGCAGAGGCGTGTCTTCCTTAAAACACAGGTCTTTGGAGCTGGAGCTGAACTGGGCCAAAGGTGAATGGGTCCTGGGAAAGACAAGGAAGGAATCAGAATCACCAAGGCAGAGTGATCCCTGCTGGAATGGCGTGCTCAGTTCAGAGACAAACGAGATCTGTGGGCCAGTTTTCTCTGAGCAGTGGAATCGCGGAACTTAGGGACAGCTACAGAGGACTCTTCTCTCTGCCTTTATGCAGATCCAAAGGAGACAGTAGCTCTCCTACTAGAGACTGTCTGCCAGGGGACCGATCCTCTGGGGCTCCTTTTAGCGGTTTCCATCATTTGAAAATGTTAGCGTCCAGTGGGTCTCTTTTTTAGGTAGAAAAGTCTGTCTCCTGAGATCAGGATATAGTCACTCGGGAAATGTCCTAGCGGCTGCCATCAGAATGGCTCCCAGGGAGCATGGCATATCAGCCGCCATTAAAACAAAGCACAAGGTGGCCCTGGCTAGGATGCCCCTTTGCTATGTCGGACTGTCCAGTGGAAGAAGGGCCACGTGCACACATGAAGTAAAAGGTGTTTTCATGAGAGATTAAAGAAGCTGTTTTCTCACCTAATTACCTTACACTCTGCTGCGCTCCTTCTCTTCTGGAGCCAGTAGCATGCAGAGGTGTGGTGGCCTGCGGTGGGATTCCTCTCGGGATTCCCCTCTGTATGCTGTGTATGTGTCTTATTACCATCGATGAATAAAGAAGCTGCTTTGGCCTATGGCAGGGCAGAGATTAGCAAGGCGGGGACTCCAAGCAGAGATAGAGGAGGAAAGGAGGCAAAGTCAGGCAGACGCCATGTAGCTGCAGAAGGAGAAAGACGCCGGAACCTTGCCCGTAAACCAGAGCCTCGTGGCAATACACAGATTAATAGAAATGGGTTAATTTAAGATAAAAGAGCTAGATAGGAATAAGCCTAAGCTGTTGGCCAGTGTTGTAATTAATATAATTTCTGTGTGATTATTTGGGTCTGGGAAGCCAGGAAATGAAGGCACAGTCTCCATTTACAGTGGTCACCATGAAACAGTCACCTAGAGGAACAACAGTAATAAAAACGAACACATGACACCAAAGGAGACATAGAAGACATTTAAGAAAAATATGTCTATTTGCCCTTTGTCATGTAGGCATTTAGTTGAGCCGTGGACAGTGCGACTCTTGTCTTGTGGAGAACTGAAAACCATGCTCTTCTCCTGTGTCTAACGGCACCTACCGTATCACAAGGACACAGTCTGCCTAGAACACGTGTGTGTCTTCTGTGCTCACCCCGCACCATTTCCTGTGGAGAACAGACGTGCCCAAGAACCCTGCTCACAGGCACCGTTACAGACAAGGGAGCGTCAGGATAGACGCATTAGGGAGATTTCTTGGGAGCTCTTGGTATGGGAGCTGGCAAGATGGCTCGGTTGGTTAAGCACAAAGACCTCTCTTCCAGAAGACCCAGATTCTATTCCCAACACCAACATGGCAGCTCATAACCATCTGTAACTCCAGTCTTAGGAGATTCAAATACCCTCTTCTGACCTTTGAGGGTACCAGGCACACACATGGTGCACAGACATAATCAGATAAGACACCTGTATACATATAAATGAATGGCTGGTCTAAAGGAAGGGAAAGTAGAAGAAGATTGCCTGAGACATTAAATAATTAGCATGCTTCTGCAGGTCAAACTGACTAGAGAAGTTCTATGAGTCTGTTGACTGAGGCTTCTGTCCCGCCCGGTCCCGCAGCCATTCGGCCCCAAAGAAATCACACAGAGGTCTACATTAGTTATAAACTGGTTGGCCTATTAACACAGGCTTTTTATAACTCTTATAACTTATATTAGCCCATAATTCGTGTCTGTGTTAGCCATGTGGCTTGGTATCTTTCATCAGCAAGGCGTTCTCATCTTGCTTCCTCTGTGTCTGGGCAATGACTGCAGGCTGACCTTTCTTCTTCCCAGAATTCTCCTGTTCCCGTCGCCCCACCCCAATTTCCTGCCTGGTCGCCCTGACTATACTTCCCGCCTGGCTACCGGCCAATGAGCATTTCATTAAAAAGAATACAAGGGACAGGGTACAGACCATTGTCCCACAGCATGAGTTGACTCTCCCATCTCCCATAACTGATTCAGAGGTCTTTGGGTACATTTCTGGGCATGTCCCAGTGTGCTCCCTTCTGCTGCCCGAGTGTTTACATAGAACTTCTGGGAAAGCCAAACCTTGCAAGGACCTTGTTCAAATAATCTACTCTGTGCCTGTAGTTATCAATCATGTAAAAAGAAACACACACATATACACATACATACACATAAACTCTCACACATATTCACACACATATACACATTCACATAAGCATGCATATACACATGCACACACACACATATACACAGACACTTGCACACATATACATGGAGACATAGACATACATCTATACACACACATGCACACACACAGACACTCTCACACATACACAGACACTCACACACATACACAGACAGTCGCACATATATACACACAGACACAGACATGTATATGCACACATGCATGCACACACATGCATGTACACATACACAGACACTCGCACACACATGCACGCAGACATGGACATACATATATACACACACATGTATGCACACAGGCTTTTGTTTTGTCACAGTGAATAAGGAGATATAAACGAAAAGTACGTGTGCCTATACTTATTTTGAGTAATTTGGAGACTGTAAAAGGTGATAACAAATTAAACCATTGTACCTAATTGTAGGATTCAGCAATCCTTACTGTTAATATTTTAAAAACTTCCTTTTACTCTTTTTTTAAAGAGAGGGTGGTCTAGATGTATAAGCTTGCAGTCTTTACCGAGTCTTTTTTAAATAATATTTTTATTTCATCTTTGAAATTGTATGCCTGTGTGCAGTGTATCAGTCCACCACTGCCTCCCTCCACCTTCCTCTAGAGATTTCTCCTTCCTATCTCCATGACCTGCCTGTGTTTCTGTTATTAATAACCCCCTGCATCCAGTGACTTCTACCTCTCTTCATGCCTGTCCCCAACTGCCAGCTCCTATGCCCAGGAGTGAGTGCTCCCAGGTCCCTCTGCCGCCCATGCTGCAGTTATTTTTTTTTAAAAAAAATATTTATTTATTTACTATGTATACAATATTCTTTCTGTGTGTATGCCTGCAGGCCAAAAGAGGGCACCAGACCTCATTACAGATGGTTGTGAGCCACCATGTGGTTGCTGGGAATTGAACTCAGGACCTTTGGAAGAGCAGGCAATGCTCTTAACCTCTGAGCCATCTCTCCAGCCCCCATGCTACAGTTCATACTGACTTGATATTGCACCGGCCTTGTGCAGGCGACCACAGCCCCTGAGTTGATCTGTGCTACAATCATGTCACATCCAGAAGTCAGCTTTCCACTGCCCTTCTCCCCATCCATCCTGCTCGTACACTCACACCACCTGGTCTTCCGCAAATGCTCCCTGAGCCACAGATGGGAGGAAGTTAACATAAAGAGCTCACCCACAGCTAAGCACTCGCAGCTACCTACACTTGGTACCTCGACCAGTTATGATTCTCCGCATAAACCACCGCCCACTGTAAGAAAAAGCTTCTCTAACCAGAGTTGAGATCTCACAGATCCTAGGATGTGAGCATAAATATTTAGAAGGCTGTTTGCAGTGGGACCAGTCATCATAGCCACAATGGGTACTCTGCCCATCCAGGGCCCATCATCTCCCCAGTCATGGACTTTTGAGCAGGTCTATGGTATAGGATATGTAGACTCTCCTGTGACACAGGCCTCAAATCCATCTGGAAAGCAGCTGGTTACTCCCATAATAGTCAGGCCACTATTGCAAACAGTAGGCACAGTCTTCAAAGAAGGTCAGTATTGTTGCATGCAAGATATAATGTCAGTTGGGGCTGTAGATATCTTTTCTCCCCCAGCAATTCTGCATAGCTCCTTTGGTCACTATGTAAGCCAGCAACCAGGAAAATGTTGGCGGACATTTCTTTCCCACCTGCCAGTTCCCAAATAATCTACATGGAGACACAATATTAATTATAAACACTCAGCCAGTAGCTCAGGCTTGTTACTAGCTAACTCTTACATTTAAATAAACTCATATTTCTTAGCTATGCTTTGTCACATGACTTGGTACCTTTTCTCAGTACAGCATGCCCATCTTGCTTCTCTCTGCATCTGCTGGAGACTCCTTTGACTCTGACCTTCTTCTTCCCAGCATTCATTCTTTGTGTCAGGCTGTGTCCCCCAATCTCTTCCTGCCCAGCTATCATCCAATCAGCTTTTTATTAACAATGTGAACAATACATATTTACAGTGTACAAAGAATGTTCCCTAGCAGAAAAAAAAATGGTTTCCTGGTCAGTCAAGGTTGATTTCTGTATAGCCTGCATTCAGAGTGCATGGTGTCTTCAGTAATACGGTCTTATCAACTAGTTTTGGTGGACAACCCAGAACAATATCAGCAGCCTGTGTTATTTTTGTGTCCCTCCAAGAGCCTCCCTCAACAATAACATAAAGGGAAATATCCTGTGACTGGCACTGAGATTTTAATTTAATAATCCATGTCTTCTGAGAGCAGCATTGCTACCCTACCCATGCAGAGTTGTGGTGACAAATTTAACAAGATGTGTTACATTTGTTTATGTTGCATTGGTTCAATGATGTAAAGACGTGTTGATTTGCCTGCCTAAGGCACCTGATTGGTCTAATAAAAAGCTGACTGGCCAATAGTTAGGCAGTAAAGGGGTAGGCGGGTCTGACAGATAGAATAAATAGTAGGAACAATTTATGTTTGAGACAATGAGGGAGCTGCCTGGGACCAGTCAGCCACCAGTCAGCCAGACATGGAGGAAGCATTGAAAGTAAGGCATGCATAATGAAAAGAAGGTAAAGAGTCCCAAGGCAAAACATAGATGAAGAGAAACAGGTTAGATGAAGTTATAAGAACTAGACAAGCATAAAAAAGGCCGAGCATTCGTAACTAATATTAAGTCTTTGTGACTTTATTTGCGAGCTCATTGATGCCCCCAAAGAAGGCCTGCTACACAGGGTACTTCTGTTTAGACTAAAACGTTATGTAGTATATATGTGTGTGTATATATATAGTATGTTTATTAATTTATAAACTAGTAGATTTCCATTAGACTTCTTCATACATCCCCACTTTAAGTTATCCCACCCACGACCCTCTTCCATTCCCCATCTCTCTGTCCCCATGCCCACTTAAACCTTTACAAGGAACGTTCTCTCCTTAGGAATGTAAGCTCTTCAAAAGCAGCCATGCACACCAGGAAACTGAAAATGCCGTACATACGATCAAGCAGATTCACACTTACTAAGGCTCCTGTCTCAAGCTGACCTTTAAAGTCAAGCACACCCAGCTAATCAACAAAGGAGTGCCTCGGAAAGTCTGTCTGCAAAACATGCCTGGAGATGTGGCATGTTGCCTTGCATACATGAAAATTTGGGTTCAAGCCCACCCACCCCCCAGTCCTGTATAAACCAAGTGTGGTGGCATTCTGTTACCCTAACACTGGGGAGTAGAGACAGGGAGAATCATAAGATCCAGGTCATCCAAGTCTACACAGCAAATTCAAAGCCAGCCAAGTACCATGAGACTCTACCTTCTAAGAAATGCATAAAAAGCTAAAGGTGTCAAGTGAAATTTAAAAAATGAATAAAATTAGAATATCAACACAAAGACTAGAATTGTCCAATATAACTGAACAAAAATTTGGAGCTGAAAAATATAATAAATGGCATCTGAGTGTGTATGACATGTGTGTGCATGCACATGCTCATGTATGCACTTGCATGCTCTCCCATGTAAGAGGCTGATGGTGTTGGAATATCTTTCTTAGTTTCTTCTTTACCTTATTTTTTTCAGATGAGAAGAAATAATAAAAAGAGCTTTTTAGGTTGAAATGACACATACCAGGTCAAAGATTTGAGGTTTACTTCAATAATGCATTAAGGTGAGGACCCAGGATATAAAAAATTCACCAAAGTTCATCAATATGTCATCAAAGAATGAAAAGAGACTTCCTCTTGGAGTCATTAAGACCGAGAGTGAACCTAAATTTGAAATCCTCACTTTTCTCCCTGTATCTTCCCTAGTCTGTGATTGATGGTCCATCTCTGCTGCCTGGATCTTCTGTAGTCTGTGGTTGGTGGTCCATCTGTGTCACCTGTCCCTGACAGAGGACTTTGTTCTATATTTGCTGAACAGTACAGAAAACATAGTGGGGGAAGGAATGAGGAATATTTTTCTACAGAAATCTTCAACAGAGTTAACAAGGGAAGAATATACCTTTTTGACCCCAAATGACCCAGAATAGCATGCAAAACAGCAAACAGATGTAAAAAATATAAAGCCGTATCCACATTTGCTTCCAACATTCACGGAATATCTTTTATTTAAGGTTGCTTCCAACGTGTTGGCGATTTTCAGCAAATGGTTACAACTCAAATACGTTCTCCAGTTAGGGGTACAGGTGAGTACATCATTTAAGATTGAAGCTATGCAGTTAGCTCAGGTTGTAAATGTATATATATGGGGGGATCTAAGGCATAGTGAGATTGGTTACACTGCTGTCTCCAAGGCAGTTCAAGCAAGATGAGTACACAGTATGATAGCAGATTGAACATAGTATCTTAAATGATGCAGGCATGTTATTAATGTGACTGTACGGTCTGGTAAAAGTTCTCCAAAGGCAAAGGTGTGTCCTGAAAGAGGCATGACCACAGACCTCTGCTCGAGTGTGCCTGCAAGTAAACGTAACAACTAGCATTGTTAGAACTTTGGTGCTTTACCAAGTGAACTGCCTAGAACCAGCAGGATGATTGCTGACGTCTGAGATTCAATGAGAAGGTTAAAGTCAATTTAGGATGAGGGATCAGGGAATGGCTTTCCCAATTGAACAAGAACTACATATATTTAATCCCAAAACTAAATGTGCATTGCTCTTCTTGCTAGTTTTGCTGCTGAAGTGCATGGTTGCTCAATAAATGCTAAAAATACATATGCAGATACACACACACAACACACACATGCGAGAACATACACCACACATCCATGCATGCACACATATGCACACACACACCACACACATCCATACACACATGCGAGAACATACACCACACACACACATGCGCAAACACAACCCACCCATACACACACCCCACACATCATACAGTCCACACATGAACACACACACCACCACACACAAGCATACACATACCACACACAGACACACACCATACACATACGCCCCCCCACACACATACACACACCATACATACGCCACCACACACACCCCACACACATACACACATGCAGATATGCTCATGCACACACACATATCACACACATGTGAGCACACATGCATAGCCCACATATGCACACCAAACACACACACACCGTGCCGGCAATCTCTCTCTGGGCCCTTATACAGGCAGTCAGAGAGAACCTTACAATCTACGACTTAAGTGATTTCCCAGACATAAAAGACCTGATCCTTCCTTTTCAAAGCCAATGAGCACAGTGGGAATAGTGATGTCGGGAGGGTTGATGTCATGTATAAGGGGGTCCTCACAGTGGGAATAGTGATGTCGGGAGGGTTGATGTCATGTATAAGGGGGTCCTCACAGTGGGAATAGTGATGTCGGGAGGGTTGATGTCATGTATAAGGGGGTCCTCACAGTGGGAATAGTGATGTCGGGAGGGTTGATGTCATGTATAAGGGGGTCCTCACAGTGGGAATAGTGATGTCGGGAGGGTTGATGTCATGTATAAGGGGATCCTCACATCTCAGCCCAGTGAGCAATGAACACATTATTCAAACAATTGTTTTCCTTCAGAGAAGAGAAGTCATTCAGTTCAATTAGCCAGAAAGCCCAGAATATTGATCATTAATAGTGTGTGAACTTGAGGTAATTAATTAAGAGACAAGTATTTTCATTGCACAGAAAATAGAAGCATGCCCCTCACACACACACACACACACACACACACACACACACACACACACACACACTGATGAATTACATGCTTTCAAGGAAAGTTAATGAGAGAAGACCCGGCCTGTGAAATACATCCCAGCCTTGCTAACAGGCTCCCTCGGTTCACAGAGGCATGAAGGAGCGCTGAGTGCCCCCTTGGGATCCTCGGCATTGCCAGCAGGGCTAAGATGACCCAAGGCACCTTGGCTCATGGTGTAGCTGGAGTTGCTATGTCCTGCCATAGCAGAAGGACCTCAGGAATACCACATTCTTGTATCAGGAATATGTGGAGCGCTTGCTCAGCAGTAATGTCTCACTTAGAAAGAGGAACGTATTTTTAAAAAAATTATCCTAATCATTACTAAGTTAAAAATCAATAAAGCATTCAAGGAATCTATGGTAAAGAATGAGAACAGATACCAAAGTATGTCCAGAGCACACAGCAGATTTGGCCCATCCCCTTACCCCCAGTTTCTGGCAGATGCTGCCAGTGGCATCCTTACTACAGTAAGACCTCCATCATATCACTGGTTCTGTGTCTGTGCAGTAGACAACCACCTCCAGTGTCTGCATCAACACTAAACATGCACAGAGTTCCTTGTCATTGCTCCCTAACCAGTGTGGTATAACAACTCTTTATGTAGTTTTCATGTTGCATTAGGTGCAGGAAGTCATCT
>NC_022023.1:29863295-29873109 GCF_000317375.1 Microtus ochrogaster | reverse complement strand
GGTCCTACAGGGGATGAGAGCCTGCTGCAGGAGAATGCAGGTCCTACAGGGGATGAGAGCCTGCTGCAGGAGAATGCAGGTCCTACAGGGGATGAAGGCCTGCAGGAGAATGCAGATCCTACACAGATACCATGCCATTTCACGTGAGGAACTGGAGGGTCCTTAGGGAATGCAATAACCATTCCATACAGACACTAAGGGATGACCTATTTCCTGGACACTTCTTGAGAACATGCTAGCCTATCACGATAGAGCAGGCCTTTGCCCTGGTTGGCTGGTCAAGGCCCAGCGCTTGCCTCATCTGGTGTCTCAGTCTGGGAAATGACCACAGAGTCAGTTTGAGTGATTCAGGCCTTGGATCCAGGTAAAATTTCAAGAATTTTCTGTCTGGTTTTTTGTTGTTGTTGTTGTTTTTTGCTTTTTTAAGTCGTTACCAGGAGACGGCATGAAGATGGCTGTGGTTCCCTCCTGTGTGAGGTCACTTTCTGCTTGACTATTCTGAAGGCCTGTGACTAAGTGCACAGCATCAACAATTATAGTTTTGATGAACTTACCGCCCCACAAGAACAATGTGGCCTCTTCCTCGCAGACAACGTCTTCCTCTACAGTCAACTCTTGATTCAGAAAACAGACCCTTCTAACGCAATTGCTTTTTTATTGATTTTATTGATCTCTACATTTTTCTCTGCTCCCCTCCCTGGCTCTCTCCTCCCCTTCTACTCTCTCATGATCCCCATGCTCCCAGTTTACTTAGAAGGTCTTATCTCGTCTTTTTCTACTTCCCATGTATATTAGACCCATGTATGTCTCTCTTAGGGTCCTCATTGTTGTCTAGGTTATTTGTGATTGGGAATTGTATGCTGGTTTTCTTTGCTTTATGTCTAAAAGCCACTTATGAGTGAGCACATATGATAATTGTCTTTCTGGGTCTGAGTTATCTCACTCAATGTGATGTTTTCTAGATTCATCCAGTTTTTACGTTCTTGTCATTCAGGTCTTTTACTTGTTTGGTTAGCATTACCCCCGAGTTATTTTATGTTATTTGTGGCTATTATAAAGGGTGATATTTCTCACAAATTTCAAGATGTCATCATTTTTCCCATTGTGTAGTACTCCATTGTGTAAATGTACCACATCTTCTTTATCCATTCTTCAGTAGAGGGGCATTTAGGTTGTTTCCAGGATCTGGCTATGACAAACAATTCTGTTATGAACATACTTGAGCACATGTCCTTGTGGTACAATTAAGCATCCTTTGGATATATACCAAAAAGTGGTATTGCTAAGTCTTGAGGAAGGTTCTTTTTTAATTTTCTGAGAAATCACCATTCTGATATCCAAAGGGGCTGTACCAGCTTGCACTCCCACCAGCAAGGCAGGAGTGTTCCCTTTACCCCATAACCTCTCCAGCAAAAGTTGTCATCCGTGTTTTTGATCTTGGCCATTCTGACACTTGTAAGGTGGAATCCCAGAGTTGTTTTGATTTGCATTTCTCTGATGGCTAAAAATGTTGAGCATTTCCTTAAGTGCCTTTCAACCATTTTAGATTCCTCTGTTGAGAGTTCTCTGTTTAGGTCTGTACCCCACTTTTTTATTGGGTTATTTGTTCTTTTGATGACGAATTTCTTGAGTTCTTTGTATATTTTGGAGACCAGACCTCTGTCTGATCTGGGTTTGGTGAAGATCTTTTCCCATTCTATAGGCTGCCATTTTGTCTTGCTGACCATGTCCTTTGCTTTACAGAAGCTTCTCAGTTACAGGAGGTCCCATTTATTAACTGTTTCTCTCGGTGTCTGTGCTACAGGGGTTAAACTTAGGAAGTGGTCTCCTGTGCCAATGTGTTCAAGTGTACTTCCCACTTTCTCTTCTATGAGGTTTAATGTGATTGGTTTTATGTTGAGGTCTTTGATCCATTTGGACTTGAGTTTTGTGCATGGTGATAGATACGGATCTATTTTCATTCTTCTACATGTTGATATCCAGTTATGCCAGCACCATTTGTTGAACATGCTTTCTTTTTTTCCATTTTGTGTTTTTAGCTTCTTTGTCAAAAATCAGGTGTTTGTAGGTGTGTGGACTGATATTCAGGTCTTTGATCCAATCCCCATTGGTCCTCCTGTCTGTTTTTATGCCAATACCAGGCTGTTTCATTACTGCAGCTCTATAGTAGAGTTTGAAATTCAGGATTGTGATGCCTCCAGAAGTTCTTTTGTTGTACAGGATTGTTTCAGCTATCCTGGGTTTTTTGTTTTTCCATATGAAGTTGAGTATTGTTCTCCAGAGGTCTGTGAATAATTTTGCTAGGATTTTGATGGGCATTGCATGGAATCTGTAGATTGCTTTTGGTAAGATTGCCATTTTTACTATGTTAATTCTACCTACCCAAAGGCATGGAAGATCTTTCCATTTTCTGGTGTCTTCTTCAATTTCTTTCTTCAAAGTTTTTAAGTTCTTGTCATTCAGGTCTTTTACTTGTTTGGTTAGCATTACCCCCAAGTTATTTTATGTTATTTGTGGCTATTATAAAGGGTGATATTTCTCTGATTTCTTTCTTGGCCTATTTATTACCTGTATAAAAAATGTCTACTGATTTTTTTGAGTTAGTCTTGTATCCTGCTACATTACTGAAAGTATTTATGAGTTGTAGAAGTTCCTTTGTAGAATTTGGGAGTCACTTATATAAACTATCATATTATCAGCAAATAGTGAGAGTTTTACTTCTTTTCTGATTTGTATCCTATTGATCTCCTTTTGTTGTGTTATTACTCTAGCTAGAACCTCAAGTACTATATTGAAAAGACATGGAAAGAGTGGACAACTTTGTCTTGTTCCTGATTTCAGTGGGATCGCTGGGAGTTTCTTTCCATTTACTTTGATGTTGGCTGTTGGCTTGCTGTCTATTGCCTTTATTATATTTAGGTATGTTCCTTGTATCCCTGCTATCTCCAAGACCTTTATCATGAAGGAATGTTGTTCTTTGTCAAAGGCTTTTTCAACCTCTAATACGATGATCATGTGGGGTGTTTTTCATTTGTTTATATGGTGGGTTACATTGACAGATAATCATATGTTGAACCATCTCTGCATCTCTGGGATGAAGCCTACTTGGCCATGGTGAATGATTTTTCTGATGTGTTCTAAGATTTGGTTTTCCAGTATTTTATTGAGTATTTTTGCATCAATGTTCATGAGTGAGATGGGTCTGTAATTCTCTTTCTTTGTAATGTCTTTGTGTGGTTTGGGTATCAGGGTAATTATAGCCTCATAAAAAGAGTTTAGCAATGTTCCCTCTGTTTCTATTGTGCGGAACAATTTGAGATGTATTGATAGTAGTTCTTCTTTGAAAAATCTTGTAGAAATCTGTACTAAAACCATCAGGTCCTTGGCTTTTTTTGTTGGGAGACTTTTGATGACTGTTTCTATGTCCTTAAGTTATAGGTCCTATGTTATAGGTCTATTTAATTTGTTTAACTAGTCTTGATTTAATTTTGTCAAGTGATATTTATCCAGAAAATTATCCATTTCCTTTCAGTTGTTCAATTTAATCCTGCACTTGGGAGGCAGGACCAGGCAGATCTCAGTGAGTTCGAGGCCAGCCTGGTCTGGTCTACAGAGTGAGTTCCAGGGCAGCTAGGGCTACATGGCGGCTCACAACTGTCTGTAACTCCAGGATCCAACACCCTCACACTGACATACATACAGGCAAAACGCCAATAAAAAATTAAAATAAAATAAATAAGAAAGAGTGTGTGAAGTTAAGAAGCTTCTCCACAGCGATGAGAATAGTCACTAAAGTAAAGAAACAGAAGAGGAGAAACAGTTTTGCCAACCGCCCATCATGCAGGGGATTAGTGCCCAAAATACATGAAGAACTGCAAAAATTAAACACCAAAAACCCTATAAGCCATCCAGTCAATGAACAGCTAATGAGCAAATGAGTACTTGAAAAAGAACTCAGCGTATTCGGCCATCAGAGAGGTCCAAAGTAAGACGCTGTGAGACTCCATCACATTCTCCTCAAAATGGCCACCATCAACAGAGCAAATGACAACAGTTCCAGCAAGGATGTGCAAGTGCGCACTTGAATAACCACTCTCGTTCCTCGTGGTTATGTTTAATTGTTGTGAAATGCGCACTGTGAAATTTCTCCTCTTAGCCGCGTTAAGTATGTCTTTCAGAGATGCTAAGTACTTTAATCATGTCCAGAACTCCTCTGCCCACGCAGAAATTCTGCCCCGCTAAGAGAATCCACATCACACCGTCCCCCAGCCTGGAAACCACCATGGTGCTTTCCGTCTTTCTAAACATGTTTTTCCAGAGTACCCCACGTAAAAGGAATCACACAGGCCCTGTCTTCTTGTGACTAGCTTGTTCCACTTAGGCGATGCCCTCAAGGCTTGCCCATGTTACCACAGGCATCAGAATTCCCGTCCTGTTAGAGGCTAAGTGGGTTGTAGGCATAGACCCCAATTCACTTATACATGTGTATGCTTTCTTGATGCTGTTGTGAACATGAATATGAAAATATTTCTTCGGTATGCTGTGTCTGGGGCCAGAGAGATGGCTCAGCAGTTAAAAGTACTTCCTGCTTTCACAGAAGGCCCAAGTTCCGCTCCCAGCACCCACCCAGAGTGGCTCAAAGCTGCCTGTAACTCCAACACCAGAGGATCCAATATGCATCTAGTGACCCCACACATATGCAGGCAAGCACTCAAACATACAATACATGAATCCTTCCAGAGATGCTCTGTGTCTTCGTCCATCTGTGCTATCATAACAAAATACCTTTTGTATTTGGACTAATTTTGTAATGGACTAAGCCTAATTTTGCTTTTACGGTCTCAGAGCTGAGGAACTCTTCTTGCTACATTCTCACAAGAAGACAGAAGGCGGAGTAAGGCCTCACCAGCTGGTCCTCTTATAAGATTATTACGCTGTTCATGAGGACTCCAGCTCAGAGCCTGGCCACTTTATGATACTGTCACACTCAGGAGGTGATATAAAGTTTCAGAGAAGGCTCTGTCGACCGTAGCAAGGAGCTCAACGTTCCCTGAGTTAGCTGGACACAGTCACCCAAAGGGTGATGCTCTCAGCATTACCAGGAAGTACATAAAAAGCGAAAACTAGGAATTTGTGGTGTGAACATTGATGTAGAAGGTCTGTTCTCTTTACATGAACAAGTATTTTAAGGTTTATCAAAAGCTATTCTTGTATATGTCAGCTCAGGGATTCCCCCACACACACACATCACATCACATTTGCCAATCCCTGCCTGCCCCAGCTCCCTCTTATCCAGGCTTCTCTGACTTAAAAAATTATTAAATTAATTCAAATGCTATGTTTATAGAAACAAAGTATTTCCTAGGATATAGCTTACAGATACTTCCAAAATTATATACTATTTGGAATACTTTATCGTTCGAAATCACCACAGCCTTAGACAACTCTTTCTGTTTTTATTATCATCTGAAACTAAGTTTATTGTCTTTTAAAAGTAGCATTTGTCCAAAATAAACCAGGAAGGATATTAATGCTGAAAATGTTTTTATAATATTTCTGGGAATCTTCTCCACAAAATGAAGGAAAGTGTATTTGTAAAAACTTAGTTTTTAGCAGCTCCATGCCTAGCCCATGGTCTGTTTCACACTCACCTCCCCTCCTTGAGGAATGAGCTCAACTCTGAGTGTTCAGGAACACAGAGGCTCTTCCCAGCCGCCTGGCCAGCATAGAGGATGCAGGGGTCCGCTTGGCCATGCTGGTGGTTTCCGGTGGTGGGTCTGGCTGTCACCAGCCGTCCAGGGTCCGAGCATACCGGGACTGACGCAGCAGATGTCTGGAGGAGTTCCACCTCCAGTACTGCCGAGGTCAGCCTGACGTCTTTGTTCTCCAGATGCATGACCTGTCGCCACTCCTTCTAGGTCAAACAGAAAGAAGCCACTCACTGCTGCTGCAAAGCAAACTCCGTACCACCAGAGGGTAGCTAAGACACAGCCCTTCTAGAAGGACACACAGGAGAAGTGTGTGCTTGTCTTCAAGGCTGACAACACAGCACATTTCACACTAGCGATGGCCTGCACCTTCTATAATAGAACACAATGCATTTTTCCAAGTATGCAATTTTTTTAATTTTCATTTTATTTTTATCGTATGATATATTTGGATCATAGTCTTTTCCTCTCCCCCAATTCCTCCCAGATCCCTCCCATCTTCCTACCTACCCAATTTCATATTCTTTCTCCCTCAAAAAAACAAAACAAACAGCAATTAAAATGAAATTAAAATAAAAAATGAAAATCAAAACAAGCTAAAATCACACATGTGCGCACATGCACGCGCACACACACACACATCCATGAAGGCCATTTTGTGTTTGCCAGCACTCTTGGGCATGTGACCTGCCCAGTGTCACTCTGCTGAAGAAATCTGCTTTTCCTGTTTTCAGCAGTTGACAATTGTGAAACAGCCCATTGGTCAGGACCGGGACTTTGTGTCCAGTTTCCCTTCTCAGTGCTTGGATTTAGAATACAAAACATTTTAAGATGTGCCTAGTATGAAATACTGTGAAGCCATAAAAATTATGGAAAGGGCTATTCAATGCTATTGGTAAATATTGAGAATATATAGGGGGCTGGAGAGATGATTCGGCAGTTAAGAGCACTGACTGCTCTTCCAGAGGACCAGGGTTCAAGTCCCAGCACCCACATGGCAGCTCACAACTATCTGTAACTCCAATCACAAGGGATCTGATATCCTCACACAGACAACCATGCAGACCAAACACCAATGCACATAAAATAAAAATAATTTTTTTAAAAGAAAAATGTTTCTTTTAAAAGTTTTAATTTGAATCCCCTTGATCTCCTTATGGAGATCCTGGAAACAACCAAGATGCCCCTCAATGGAAGAATGGGTAAAGAAAGTGTGGCACATTAGAGTACTGCTCAGCGTTAAAAAACAATGACATCTTGAATTTTGCATGCAAATGGATGAAAATAGAAAACACTATCCTGAGTGAGATAACCCAGACCAAAAGATGAATATGGTATGTACTCACTCATTTGTGGATTCTAGCCATAAACAAAGGACATTGCGTCTATAGTTCACGAGCCTAGAGAAGCCAAATAATAAAGTGAACCCAAAGAAAAACATATATAGACCCTCCTGGAAATTGGAAGCAGACAAGATCGCTGGGCAAAAGTTGGGAGTGTGAGGGTGGGGGTAGGGTGGGGGGAAGGGGAGAGGGGGAGAGAGAAGGGAAAAGGGAAGGATTAGGGAGAGCTTGGGGGAGTGGGATGGTTGAGATGAAGGAAGGGCAGATATAGGAGCAGGGAAGAAGATATCTTAATTAAGGGAGCCATTTTAGGGTTGGCAAGAGACTTGGCTCTAGAGGGGATCCCAGGTGTCCATGGGGATTTCCCCAGCTAGGTCCTTGGGCAGCAGAGCAGAGGGTGCCTGAACTGGCCTTGTCCCATAGTCACACTGATGACTATCTTGAATATCACCATAGAACCTTCATCCGGCAATGGATGGAGAGAGAGACCCACATTGGAGCACTGGACTGAGCTCCCACGGTCCAGTTGAAGAGCAGAAGGAAGGAGAAGATGAGCAAGGAAGTCAGGACCATGGAGGGTTGGTCTACCTACTGAGACAGTGTGCCTGAGCTAATGGGAGCTCACCAAGGCCAGCTCAACCGGGACTGATGGAGCATGTGATCAAACTGGATTCTCTGAATGTGGCTGACAATGGGGGCTGACTGAGAAGCCATTGATAATGGCACTGGGACCTGTTTCTACTGCATGTTCTGGCTTTTTTGGGACCCTAGTCTATTTGGATGCACACCTTCCTAGGCCTGGATGTAGGGGGGAGGGCCTTGGACTTCCCACAGGGCAGGGTACCCTGCCCTCTCTTAAGACTGGAGGGGGAGGGAGGAGGGTGAGTGGGGGAGTGGGAGGGGAATGGGAGGAGGAGAGGAAGATTTTGAATGGAAAATTAAATGTAAAAAAGGTTTTAAAAGTATATATGAAAAAGACTATATGAAAGACAACCTATGCTGTGTGATATTCCTATGGAAACATGAATAGTTTATCTGTACAGTGCTTCAGAGCAAAATATCCTGCAAAGCATGGTACCTCTGACTAGGCTTTTAATGTCTTTCTTTCTTCCTTAAGGTGTTTACAATGTTTGCTCCTAATTGTATAGGATTCCTAATTGCTCCTAATTTGCTCCTAATTATATATATGTATAAACATATATATATAAAATGTTGCTATAGAGATGAGAAAATACACTGTAACTACCATTGAGGCTATGTTTCAAACCATTTGCTACTTTTATCTTTCATATTTTATAGCACCCAATAACTCATGCAATGATCTCCGGCTTTATAGCAACCCGGTTTGCTGTCAACGTCTCTGTGGCACCAAGAATTCTTGTGTTCCTTGGTCGAGTCAGTTTTGAAACTCCGAGGAACAAAAGCCAGTGCTTCTGCTGTAGGTAACACAGAATATGTGCCTGCGACTCCTGCTTGCCAGGTTCAACTGCACAATCCGCAATACACTCTGAGATAGGATTCCTGAGGATCCACACGAAGTAGGGGTTCAGCAAGACTCAGAACAGGTACAGGACAAGGATTTTGTAGCTACAGCTAAGTACCCTTGTGGTACACTTTAAATGTAGAGTGTCCACAAACCAGCACATGTGAGAAAGGCTTGGTCTTCAACTCTACTGGGAGAAGGCAGAAACTTATTCAAGTAAGGTTTAGTGAGAGATCTTCAGGTCACTGGGGGCCATATGCCTTTGAAGAAGACCTTGGGACCCTCCTCCTTTCTCTCTCCTTTCCTGACCATGCAATGAGGGAATTTTCCTACCATGTGCATATATGCTACCACAACCAAAGCATTGATGTCAGCCCATCTTAGACTTCCACCTGCAAAACTGCGAGCCAAGATAAGCATTTTCTCTGTGTAATATGCTTACCTTATACATTTTGCTGCAGTTCCGAGAAGCTGACTAACACAGCTAGACACACGCCTAGGGGAGCTAGAATTTATGTCAAATATGAAAAGGTACTAGCATTGAAAAGCCTACACATTTTGTACCCAGCTTTGGCTAGCCATGTTTGATGAAAACAACCTGTAGACCAATGTGACAGAGTGCAGGTGGACTACACTTGTATCAAAGTATATTTAAAAAAAAAAAGCAGCTGAGCTTGGTTCTTCCAAGACTTCCATCCTGGTCAGAACAAATCACATGTGTACATGTGTGTTACAAAGCACCAGTTATGTGGTCCAGCGGATTCCCACATTCAAAAACATAGGCTCCAATATTTGAACTTAAAACTGACATTGCAATATGCAAAGATGACTAATAAAAATTTTGCATTACTAAGGAAGTGGCATTTAACAGAAATTTTGAAACATTATAAATAGCTAGGTATGGTGGTTCATAGCTATAATTCTGGAAATTGGGAGACAGAGGCAGAGGGATTGCAATGATTTGAAGCCGACCAGCCTAGGCTACAGAGTAAGGTCCTATTTTTAAAGGTAAATAAAAGCAAAAACCTAAAACAATGGAAAATATGCCATGATAGGTTAAGAAAGAGGAGGGGCTAAAGGAAAGATTTATTTTAGCCTTATTCGTGGAAGTCTCCCCAGGTCTTTTATCAAAAGGCTCCACAGTTCTGTGATTAGCCCTAATTCAAGAGCATTATCTTCTGCCTGAGCTAAATACTATAGTACTTACAGAATATTAAGATGGGTTTTGGGCTAAATACTTGAATCGCCAACCTCAAATTCATATATTGCTATCTTCATGC
>NC_022023.1:29861691-29862829 GCF_000317375.1 Microtus ochrogaster | reverse complement strand
GGGGTCTCTGGGGAGGACTGGGGTTTAGTATATGAACCTGACCATACTGGGGCTTGTGGTCTATCTAAGGAGGAAGGAGATAGTTAGAACGGAACTTGCATGAATAGCATCGTTTTTTTTCCTGAGAGTCTTCAGAGCTAGCTTCTCTTCTTGTCATGTGAGGACACTGACTGCACACTCCATACGAGAACCAGAATCTGCATATACTTGGATCTTAGACTACCTAGTTTCATAAAGTATGGGAAATAGTCATTGTTGTCCAAGCTTCCCAGAAGCTGTTATCTTGTCCCTTGAATAAATAGAACATGGTTTAGCCATGCAAGAGAATATGATAATTAGTAAACATACTATGGGACCCACACAACACAGTATAATTCAACAGCAAGCGACAATTTTACATAGACACCTGCCACTCTACAGAAGAAGCTACAGATATGATGGTTGGTGAAGGAATCAGTCAACACATAAATTGCCTAGCTTTATGTAAACGCAAAGCATTCCAGATAGTCAAATCTACAAGGACATCAGGTCAGTGGGTCACAGAAAAGACGGGAATCTCTGCTATAGGCTTCGGATACTGATGGCTTCCTTCGCCTTTGGGTTGGTAGAAGCTAGTGATCTGTTAATGGATTCTAAAGGCTTTCACTTTAGAACGGATTAGTTAAAAAGACGCTGCACCCGATACAGAAAGTAGACCCTACAGGGCCACTAAAGGTAACTCAATGTAATCTGAGTCTCGATTGGCTCTATTTCACCCCTCTGCAATTATGAAGTTCTTGTCAGTCAATCGTTCACCTTGAGTATTTAGGGTAGGTGCGGCTTCTTTTCTGAGAGCATCGAGTCCCACCCACATCACCCAGGAATTCCCTCCTGGACGTCTTTCTCAACATTGATAGACGTTTCAGCCAAAATGGGAACAAATTCACAGGTTCAGTGCATTTGTGTTTAAGTGAAGGGGTGCATCTGTATCCCAGGAAGCCCATGGACACGGTAAGATGTATGAGCTTACAAAGTGCGAACTCGGTGAAAGAAACAAATCTCAAAGGGCCACACACCGTCTGGTCCCTCATGTCGGCCTCCATGAGATGGATGGCTACAGGAGAGACGGGAAGGGTAGATCAGTGCAGCAGAGCAGGGA
>NC_022023.1:29855095-29860762 GCF_000317375.1 Microtus ochrogaster | reverse complement strand
GTTGTAATGGCCCACTATAAGTCTTGCAAGCTTTTAGCAGTAAAAGACATGGGCTTCAGGCCACACAGGATCTCTTTGGATTATCTTTTGAGTGTATAGCAGGCATTCTTCAGTATATATATATATATTCCCCTCAGCTCATCTCCTCCTGAGCAGAGCTCATCCGGCTGCCAGGTTCTTTTCTCCTCCACTCCCCTCAAGCCTACCTCCTCCAGGCTTCTGCCCTCCCACCTTGATGGCCAATACTCCTGTGAGAGTCACCACTAACTCCTGGGGTCCACCCAACTCTCAGGCTCCCAGAAGCTAGTCCACAACTGCTGAGGTTTGGACTCGAGGTGCTTCTCTGGGGTTTTCTAGTTCTTCTACAAGCTCCTCATACTCTTACTGGCTTCACTCAGAGCCCAGAAGCCTCCCCAAGAGACCCCACCACAGCTTTCGATATCAGTCACCCAATGGAAATGGTCTCCAATGAGCATCCCCTGAACTCGGCCATCTCCAATGGACACACTCAATATCCAGACTCAGCATGTGCGATTCTGCGGTTGTTTGCCCACTTCCTGTGACCTTCTCTTGGGGAGATGCTGCACGCACGGCTTACCTGACACACATGTTGCATCTAGTTCTTCCAAACACATCCTACATCCAGATGGAATGCTTGGGCATCACCTCTAACAGTGAAACACCCGAGTCCTAGCCTGTCCTCTGGGAATCCAACCCATGACCAGTCTTGGGAACTTCCATACTGCCACGATCTGGCCTCTGGAGTCACTCTGCCACCCTAACACCCGTCCGTCCTTGAGGGAGGGGAGGGGTCCAACCCCCTCAGTTCCGAGCATGAGCACTGCCTGGTGTTCACAGCCGCAGCTTGGCTGAGCTCTACCGAATACCATGTTACGGGCTCCCTGCCAGGAGCATGTAATATTCACCCTGAAGACTTCATAGTGAGGACATGGCCTTGTACCTCAGGCTGGCCACAGACAGCTTTCTCAGCAAAATTTACACCCCCCCCAAAAATCAATTATCAATCAATCAATCAATCAATAACTTAATCATTCTTGCATTTTAAGGAAAACAAATAGATTCCATGGGTTTTTTTTTTTGAAAAGTAATAAATGGTTCAGACTCAGGGGAATCTTGAACCCTGTACCCCTCTTTGCGGCTGCTACCCTCCTCCTCCGAGTTCTGCCCCCCCCCTCCACCAGCCTGTGGCAGCACACCCCTAACCCTGATAGGTGCAGCCAAGCTCCCTCAGTGCTGCCAGGCCAGCAAGGCCATCCATGCATACCTCAGCAAGCAGCTCCTTGGTAAACTACCAGCCCCTGCTATTCTGATCTGGGGAGGGAGGGGGGCGGGGGAGGGGGCGCTGATGCCTTTTTATCCCACCCTCTGCCAAACAGGACACAGAAGCTGGATCACTCGATGTCTCCCTGTACCCGATCCATTCGGGATCCTGAACATTCTTGTTACTGCTTGTTCTTTGTGCAGAACATCACAGTTCCAGACCATCCTGTGTGCGCAGAGCTGTTGCAGGGATGAGCCTGCCAGGTTGGCTATGACCCTACACTCGTTTCATGTGGGGCCTAGGCACGCTCCCAGTCAAAGCAGCTGAGTTTGGGGCAACCTTGCTAGCTCAGGAAATTCAGGATGCGCAGAGTCAAATGCACGTTCCGCCAAGGCCAGCTAAGTCGAGCCATTCTGCTGTCCCTCTGCAAGGGCAGGACGCAGACCACGGCTCTGTTCGTTTCTATTTGATTTTCTTTTTCCAGCCTGTGCCCTTGATGGAAAAAACTTCTCAGTCATTCAACCAAATGGCATGGCTATTCATCTCTTCTTCTTTTAAAGGGTCCTCTTGCAACCATGAAGGACAGCCTGGGTCAACCCAAGCAGGTGACCCTCTCTCTACAGCAAGGGGTCTTAGGGTGAAAAGGGCTTCATTCTAGAAACACCCACAGGGCCTCCAGATCAGAGACAGTGCCTTATGGGGATCTGAGCTCCCGGAAAGGAAGAGAAAGCCATGCAAAATGCACAGTGATGGCCTGGGCTCCTGACTTGCTCAGAACCAGACCCCACATGCAGCAAAGGCTTGAACTCCAGGGGCTCTGTTTTCCACCCGCTGCTGTGCTGGCTTTCCTTGGCACACCCTGCAGCTCATCTTGGAAACTCTGAACCTTGCCTGAAATAGGAGAGACCCAAGCCCCACCCAAGTCTGAATTCCCCCTGCGCTGCTGAATCTGTCCACACCCCGCATCAGCTGAAGCAGGCCAGGCTGGAGCACGGTCCCTCTGCAGAACTCAACCAGTTAAGTTCCCTGTATCGCTGGAGGTTCTTAGATCTTGGATAATATTTGTTCCCAGGCTAGGACAAGCCCTCTAGTAGAGGGTGGCAGGACCTCTCAAGGTACCAGGGCGTGCCTCTGCCCACCCTAGGAGGGACAGTCAGAAAAGATGACAAAAATTCCGCAGCAGAATGCTGGGAAAGCCAATATCCTGCAAGGTCAGAAAACTGACTGCTTAAGGCAATTGGTGGTGGGGTGCTCTCTTGTCTCCCGTACAACAGAAAAGGCACACCAGGCTTCCCCCCTTCCCCAGCTGTTTCCTAAACTGTGGAGGGACTTTCTACCCTGGCATTTCTGAGCTCTCACTGCGGGCTTCCTTCCTTCTACCTCCAAATAAAAGACCTTTCTTCCAGCTCCTGGGAAACCTTATCCTCACCTATGACACCCCCACCCCCACCCCCACAGCTCCTCTGCAGCCCAGACCGCTGTGTCCTCTTTGCTTCTTGTTTCTGTGGAAGCGAAGATGCTCAGATGCCTCCAGACTCCCAAACACTTCCCTTAGGGATCCCATGGTACCCCCATGCCTGATCCTACCACATACCCAAATCCACTATCTCCGTGTCTCGCATTCTCCCTGAAGATCCATCGCTAGCGAAACGCTCCCTGCCCCGACCCAGCAGCCCCTTTGGGTTTCATGGTTGTGGATTTTTGTTCTGCTTTGAGACAAGCAGGACTTTTTCAGCAGGGGGTTTTTGTGAGCCCTCATTTCTTGCCCCCAACTGCCTAGCCCACACCGTCTTTTCAAACTACATGTTTGGCCATATACTGGCTAAGGTGGGGACATTGTTGGTCTCCAGTGGTACTCACAATAGTTCCTCATGTCCTTAGGAACTCAGCTAACTGAACCATGAGGTTGGGGTGTCAAGGAAACTTACGCTCTTCAGTCAACCCCATTTTACACCCCCACATGAACAACTGCGCTCTAGAGTTTGTAAGCCCAGCCTGAACTCCTCCCCTGCCCTCCGGAGCTTCAGCGGCTTCCACAGGAGACTTGGTATCAACAGCTACACTGGAACTCATAGACACCCAGCCTCGGTCAGCCTTGTTACCAGCACTGCTCAGGCAACAGCCAGCACGCACACCTCAGGTAGGAATGGACTTTTCATGGTGGTGTCAGTGGGCAGCTGCAGTTCACAATTACTAGCTCAACCCCAGGCTTTGTAGAATTGTCACATTGGTTTAAGTCAGTGTTTCTCAAACATCACCGCAGGTTAAAGACGCTGAGCGAGCCTTACAAGTCAGAGGGACGTAACTGGGCCCCAGGGCTCCGATTTCCCAAGGGTGTCGCTCAGACTTCTGTGCTGAATAACCACGTCAAGGGAAAGAGCTGGCTGTGCGGAAACCCGTTCATTTCCCTGGGTGCGACCAGATGACAGGCAGCAGCTTTGAGGGCCTTAATGGTCTCACTTCAGTGAGTCCCATTCCAAAGAGATGCCTAAGGGCTAGGCTCTCATTTCCAACTTCCCTTCCTCATCCCCCTTTGTCTTCCAGGGAGCTATCAGCTGAGCCGCTGCTGCTGCTGCTGCTGCTGCTGCTGCTGCTGCTGCTGCTGCCGCCGCCACCGCTGCTGAACTCCCCCCATTAAATGCTCAGACAAACTGCTCTGCACATTTCCATCATACACCTGTTACCCTGCTAGCATCCCAGAATAGGAAGCTATTCCCTCCCAACTCCCAGCCACCATTTTACCTGATGGCTTGCCTGATCTTCCTCCAACAGTGAAGTCTAGTGTCCAAATCCAAAGGCTCTGAGTAGTGGCTGGGACAACAGCCCTAGTCAGATTTCTCAGCAGGCACTGGCAGCCCTGGGAGGTTGGGTAGCATGTGCTCCTCCCCCCCCCACTGGCCACACCCACCACCGACCTTTACAGAGCTAGAAGGTTCAGTGCCCCCAACCCCCACTTGAGAATGGTCCAGCAGCATGAGAGGGCCTCAGTGAACTCTGGGAAGTAGAGAGTCTTGCTGCAGAAACCAGGCTTCTGTAAAATCCCAGCCCCGTGCATCAAGCTCAAACCCCACTTCTCAGGTGGCCGAGGACGTGGCAGATTTTTTCTTAAAACAATCATTGAGGAAATGTAAGCTGTTCTGCATGTTAAGAACTCTCTACTGGAGATGATAAACTTTCTCCTTCCCCTTGTTCTCCTTCAACTCAGGACTCGCAAGGTAGCAGGGAGTGCTTGAGCTTACACCCGAGGAAAGCTCGGTCATATCACACACATGAACATGAACAGATAAGCCAAGTCTGCTCACAGAACTTAAAAGCTGCACGGAAACACACAAACTCTATACAAACACCCAGAAACCTTATAGAATGTTGAGACACAGAGAAACAGACTACACACGCTTAATACACATAATACACACATGAAGTGCATACATACACGGAGACACAAGCACCAAATCAGGCACACGACACACGTACATACATAAACTACAAGATAACACAGATAACAAGAGCCCACAGTAGAGCTCCCTGATGCCTCCCTACAGATCAGCAAAGGGTCAGAGCAGTCTCTGCTGCGGCCCAAGGAGCTGCTTCCCCTCCCCCAGCATCACGGATTTTAAAAATTTAAATGTGTGTGTGTATGCATGTGTCTGTGTGTGTCTATGTATGTGTGTATATGTGTGTGCACGTGTGTGTCTGTGTGTGTATATGTGTATGCATGTGTATCTGTGTGTGTGTCTGTGTATATGTGTGTGTGCATGTGTCTGTGTGTATATGTGTGTGCGTGTGTGTCTGTGTATATGTGTGTGTGCATGTGTGTCTGTGTGTATATGTGTGTGCGTGTGTGTGCGTGTGTATCTGTGTGCATGCGTGCCACAGGACATACTTAGCTAGGCAACAACTTACTGTAACCAGTTTTCTCCTTCCACCACGTGGCTTTCAGTGACCACAGTCAGATTACTGGGTTGGGCATCAAGAGTCTGCGCCTTGTTGAGCCATTTTGCTTGCCCCATTTCAAGATTTTGGGGTAGCTTCTATAAGTGAGCCTGCCAGAGAGGCTCAGTCAAGCCTGACAGGTGCCCTTCAGAGCCAATACAGTCTACTTCTGAGGTCTTGCCTGGTTCAAGCTTCTGGTGGGGAAAGCCCCATGCCGAACTTCTCACAGTCAGAACCTGATAAGGAACTTGTGGAAAGGAGTAGACACCCCCACACACAGCAACTGTGCTGCCCACTGTATGTGGACTTCTTCTCTGTATATAGAAATGGCTTGGAGCACCACACACGGGCACATTACCCGCAGGCACTGGCTGGAGCTCAGAGGCTCTTGGCTCTGTCTTCAAAGCAATAGCACAAAAAGCCTCCTTATAGGAGGAGCTTAGGAATCTCCC
>NC_022023.1:29839198-29854755 GCF_000317375.1 Microtus ochrogaster | reverse complement strand
GCATGTGTGTGCGTCTGTGCACACGTGTATGTGTTTGCGTGTGTGCATGTGTGTGCGTGTGTGTTGAATGTGTGTGCACATGTGTGTGCACCTGTGTTTGCATGTGTGTATGCATGTGTGTATGTGTGTGCATGTGTGCGCGTGTGTGTTGAATGTGTGTGCGCACATGTGTGTGCACCTATTTGCATGTGTGTATGCATGTGTGTGCATGTGTATGTGCATGTGTGTGCGTGTGCATGTGTGTGTTGAATGTGTGTGTGCGCATGTGTGTGCACCTGTTTGCATGTGTGTATGCATGTGTGTATGTGTGCGCATGTGTGTGCGTGTGTGTTGAATGTGTGTGTTGAATGTGTGTGCACCTATTTGCATGTGTGTATGCATGTGTGTGCATGTGTGTGCGTGTGCATGTGTGTGTTGAATGTGTGTGTGCGCATGTGTGTGCACCTGTTTGCATGTGTGTATGCATGTATGTGCGCGTGTGTGTGTATGTGTGTGTTGAATGTGTGTGTGCACATGTGTGTGCACCTGTTTGCATGTGTGTATGCATGTGTGTGTGCGTGTGTGTGGGTACCCACAGAGGCCAGAAGAAGGCAGCTGGAGTTAGAGGTGATTGTGAGCTGCCTAATTTGGGTGCTGGGAATTGAACATGGATCCTCTGCAAGAGCAGCAAAAACTCTTGGCCACTGAGCCATCTCTCCAGCCCCCAAATTTTTTAACTTTTACTTTTTAAATATTGCTTATTTATTCTTTGAATTCATACCTGTACACACTGTTTCTTGATCCTGTCCACCCCAACACCCCCCAACACACCCCTTCCCCCCTTCATACCGTCTCCTTTTATCTTATAACTGATTGGGTTCAATTAGTATCACCTGCTGATCTCATACACACAGGTAACAGCGGTTGCAGTGAGATCCCACATGCAACAGGCAAGTCACATGCAGAAAGCCTTTCGCAGCCTTACTCACGGGTCCCCAGCTCATATGGTCTTTCTGTCCCCTCTTCTACCACGTTCTCTGAGCCTTGGGGTGTGGGGGTTGATATATGTGCCCCATTAGGACTGGGCACCCCCAGTCACTCATTCTCAGCCCTCTGACTGTTGCCTACTGCAGAAGAAGCTTCTCCAGCCAAGGTTGAGAGCCCTGCTAGACGTCTGTAAGACACGGGCTTTAGACCAAAGCACATTATGCAGTGATGGAGGGATAAGGGCTGCCCAATCAGCGGGGACCCATTGTGTCCACAGCACAAGGACACCAACACCCCATTTCTGCATGAAGAAGAGCCCAAGCTTGCTGTGGTCGCCCCTACAAAGGTCGCCCCTGGGACATGTTTGTAGATGTCCCAGTCCAGGAGGATCAGGTCCACACCCGGCTCATGGTCGCTATGCATGGCAACCTGGCTGCGCGGCAGAAAGCATTGGGGGTCTGCCATAAGGATTATAACCAAGAACGGTGCAAACACTGCCAAACATCAGCCTTCCTGTGCCTCACAGATACTGCTTGTGTAGCTGGCGACTGTTTGCAGGGGACTCCATTCCCTAACTTTGCCGATAGACCATATGACCTTAACCCTGGAGAAAATCCTACCCCTGCTGTGGATTGGCTCAGATAACCAGATTGTCATACCCTAAACCAATAGGCTGGGACCTCTGGGAAGAGTCATGATCAGGCTCCCACAGACAAAATCTTTGCGATCAATAAATAGCCAGCCACTTAGGTACCATCTGTTTCCAGCGCTCTTAGCTGGAGCGATCAGTTCTCATGGCTGATAGGGGAGTGTCTAGATGGCAGATTCTTGGCAGCTACAAGTGAGTACTGAACGAAAACGGTAGCCTTTGAATTCTGCAGGAGCACAACTCAAGGGCAGCAAACCCTTACAAAGAGAACAGGCTCCCTCAGCCGGAAGTGATTAGGGCCAATCCTAGCAATCTCAGTTTTCGCCTGAACTGCAAAGAAGAGGGGTTCAGGTACAAAACAAGATATGACTATGTCTTGGAACATTCTAGAAAGAAATTCCAAATAAGAGTTATTTTATGTAACATTGAAATCAAGCCTGTACCTTAAAGTGGCTGTTTTTAAGTACCCGGATGTAAGTCCCAGCATGTTCATAGAATCCCTTTGCTCAGGATGTGAGTATGTGTGTGCATGTATTTTAGTGTGTAGATGATCCAATGAAGGCAACCTTCCTTTCTTGCTCTTAACTATCATGGGATCCACACAGGGACCTCGGTACCAGGACCGCACCTATCTCTATAGGGAATCCTGCCAGGACAAATGACCAGCCAAATGCCTATGGCCACCCAGATATATTGGCAAGAATAGGCACAAGAGGCCAAGGATGAGTCCCATATTGGTGGTAACGTGTCACACGTGTAGGGCATGTGGCTTATGTCACTCATAGCAGAGCTGGGGTGTCACAATTGCCTAGGAAGGGTCGGAGCTATCCTGAAGGACACCTAGGAAGGCCAGGCCCCTTGTATGAGAAGGTTCTCTTCACCCAGCACTCCTCAAGGCACACCTCTGGGGACAGAAATGGCTGGGGTCCCTCCAACAGCCAGGAAGAGGCTCCTGGGACATCCCTGAGAGGCAGCTCCACTCACTGGCCCACCATCCCTCCTCGCTTCAGCCTCATGCTCCTGGCCCGGTCACCGACCCTTGAGCCTCACCACCTCTCCGGTGTGACCGGTGCAGGTTTCATTCTGTACAAAGTCAGCAGGAAAAGTGAGTTCACAGGAACCCCTGACCCTGAGGTCAGAAGCCCCTAGAGCTGGTTTCTGCCAAAGGTCCTGCAGTGGGGGCGGGGCAGAGGGAGGGGCTTGGACTCCATGGCTGCACCTGCCACTCCCTGGAGTCACAGCTCCCTCACAACCTAAAAGGGTTCTACCTGAACGATGCGATCTGAGTCAGGAAAGAAATGCTTGGCAGTGACCAGGCTGTCAAGTCACTAATCAGCTTATGTTAATGCCAGAACTTGAGCTTCACCAAGGAGACTGGCAAAGGATCACAAGACCCAAGGCTACAAGGCCAACTTCTGCTCCCAGGAATCTCACACTCACGTGTTCCCCGGGCTGCTCTGGTGGACTAATCCTTGTGGAGGTTGTGAGTGGTTCTCTGTGCGCAGTGAGGCCCAGCGCATGGCTCAGGCTTGGGTGCCTTTGGAGTCAGCCGGTCAGCTCCACGAACTGACCTCAAAGCCGTTCAAAGAGGATTTCACAAAGAACGCCGGCATTTCTAAAAGGGACCCCGTTCCACAGACCTCTCTCCTTCAAAGGAATTGGTTTGCAGGTCAGATAGTATACATTACATGGACTTAGAGCGCTCTCACTAGGAGGCCTAGACTTTTAATTAAACCTGAGAACAGTCGGGAGTAACCACAGACTGGGCACAGATCTTGCTGGCAAAAACAAACCCATCTAGGCAAAATCGCATCCATTGAACATAATATAAGCCAGGCGTTGCTACTGCAAACCCTCTTGTTCAGTCCCTGGGTTACATGTAGCCTTTGATCAGTTTAAAAAAACAAACAAAAACACCACCATTTACTCTTGATAACTTCATACATGAATTCAAACATTTTTATTATTTATATATATACATATATACGTATATGTATATATATGTATATATATATATAGTGCCCTAACTCTATCCCATTCCCCTACCACTCATTTAAAAAGTTAAACTATTTTGTGTGCTTGCGTGTGTGTGTGTGTGTGTGTGTGTGTGTGTGTGTGTTTACACGTGCCACAGGAAGTGTGTAGCTCCTGGACAACTTGCAGTCGCCGGCACAAAGTCAGGTCATTGGGTTTGGCATCAAGAGCCTCTCCCTGCCTCCTCTGGCGGGAAAAGCCCCCCTCCCCATCTTCTCGGGAGAACCTGATGAGAAACTTCCTACACCTACCAGTTCGTAGAGCTCTTGACCAAGTCTTGGGCAGACAGGCAACTTGTCTGCTGGGGACAAGAGTGGAGTCCATCCATGCAGAGAAATCAGCTGTTGACGGGGAGCATAACGGTGAAGTCTATGAGACCTACCTTGCCTTGCTTTGAATTTGGGCTGTCCCCTAGGGGTTCGTGTGTTAGAACTGAGTCTTCAATAGGCAATGTCCAGCGTGAAAGGAGCTGAGAGGCCAGTGAAGGTCAGTGGAGAGCCCTTAAGTCACGGGTGTGTCCGCAGAAGAGAGCTAGGTTCTTTCACGCGAAGCTTTTTACGGAAGAGCCAATGGATCCTTCCTTGGCGCGCATCTAGCGCTGTGACTCTACTGCGCATGTGAATGGCACTGTGCCGCTAAATACCAGGAAGCACCTGAACTGAGCTGCCTTCAATCATCCCCTTCCCCCAGTCTTCCCCCCCACCCCAAAACACACACACACACACTCTTTTGAGATAGGGTCTGCTGTGTGTTCCCACTGGGTTGGTCACAGACACGGTTAGTACCATCTTGATTCTGTGCAGAGGGCCCTCCAGAGATACAGCCCATTAGCTTCCCTCCCAGGGGACAAGAGGGAAGGGACCCAAGGCTTTGAAGGCCTGAGAGACTCACAAGGTGCCTCAACACTGCTGTCGGGGCTCATGGAGTCCACGAACATCCGAAATCACCTTCCTGAGGCTATACTGTAATAACCCGTGCAAGAAAGACACAGACTACCATGCTGGTTAAAAGTGGATTGGGTCTTTATTGGCCAGTGACCAAGAGCCGGCTCGTGCCTCAAAGCGTCTAGGTCCCAAGACTCAGGAAAACCGCCTTTTTCAGGCCGAAATTATGAAGAACATAATTGACATGGACGGTAGATGAGGGTCAGAGTAAACGCTGAAACATTCATTTCTGGCAGAACGTAGTAATTATGTCACACAACATGACATTCATTTTCACCATCTTTGGTTATCTTGGTTTATGTTAAGTTTATATAAACATGTCTTACTTGTTTGGCTAACACCTCTGAGCAAACACAGAACGAAGTCAGGACAAGATGGTGTTACCTAAGTCACTTCAGTATTTGAGACGAACAATTACCTGGAGGTAATTCAGGAGTGTGGCAGCCTGTAAGTTATCCCAAAGCAATCTTTGGGAACTCACCTGCTTGGAATGGACCTTTAGAAATCCTGATATACTCCGTCACTAAAGACGCTATATGGCAGGATGTGAGACAGAAAAACCAGGCTGGGTCTGAGCCAGAAGCTCCCTGTGGGAGCTGGCATTTCTAGTACCAACAGGTGGCATGCAGGCTGCAGAACCGCTACCAGTGTCCAGCTTGGCTATGGGCCCTTGCATATTGCACTGCTAGCATGTCTAGCAAGATGCTCCCGCTGCTCTAGTAGTTAACTGTTACTTCCCAAACTGTAGCTAAAGCCAGCCCCACAGGAGGGACTCGTGTTTGGTGCCATCAACCTGAGGCAGGAAAATTCTAATACCCTGTGAGGTGGCTACGGCTATTGTCTTGTTAAATAGGTATAATGTGCTTATCAAATTATTTTCTAACCATTTGTGTTTATGTCCTCGGACAACCGCTGTCAGGGGAGGGGAAGGCAGTTATCTTACTGGTGGCAGTGACCGCAGACAAGCCCCTGCAGTCGAAGTGCGAGGAATGTCTGTTGCTGTGTAGCATGGCGGCCCAGTGGCCAACCATCAATGAAAGAGAGAATCCGATCGCCCCGTACCCATCAAGACTCAACAACAGAAGGGTAGAAAGAAATGTAAGGGCTGGAGGAAGATGGAGAGTTACATATATTCCCTCCAGACTGAGTACAACCATCGCTACCCTGATTGAGAGTAGCTGTAATTATCCCCACGAAATCAGGACTACTACTATTTACTCGTGGAGGGCTGGAGAGGGCTTTCAAACAAGATTCTAAGGAAGCCTCTCCGTTCCATGAGGTTCTATAAGCGGTAAAGCAGTGCCTGGGAGGGGCTCTTCAATAATGCAGCTTCCTTTAAGCTGCCCAGGGGTGATGGCCGTTCTTGGTTGTCATTTTGAAACGCCTGGGAAATAGTTCCTTCAAATGAGGAACTGCCTTCATCGGACCAGTTCATGGGTGTGTATGTGGGGGCATTTTCTTGACTGCTAATGGATGCAAGAGGGCCCAGCTGACTGTGAGCGGGTGCCATCCATCCCTAAGCAGGTGGCAAGCCTCTGCTTCCCTAGACGATGATCTGAAAGATGAAATAACTCGGTTGTGGCCAGAGTGATTTATCCCATGGCAGAAAACAAGGACCACTCTTCAGTGTTGTGGTTTGCCTAGGGGACTTCCCAGGGGTGCAGCGGCCTTCTGAGTCCTGCATGCATACTCCTGACACCCCATACACTTTCCACTTTACCAACCAGGATTGCTGGTGCCTACCTGAAGTGAATCGAATTTTATTTGTTACACCTCTTCAGGAAAAGTCATGACAGGTCTCAGTCAGTAGCCCAGGCTGACCTTGCATCCATGATCCTCCTGCCTCAGGCTCTTAGGTGCCGGAATATCTTTTACATGAAATTAAGTCAGCTTCAGTATTTTGTTATAATTAATGGAAAATAGATTACTGCAGGCACACTTCTTATGAATTCAAGCAGATTACTGGTTTATGTGCACTCTAAATATGTAATCTACTACCACTTTTATTAGTAAAACAAAACAAAAATCACATGCTATATCCAACCAACTAATGCACAATTCAAAATACTGGGGAAGCCTCACAGCAGTTTCAAGTGTGACTGAAGAGCCGTACTCCTTAGACGGCCCACCTTTGCTACCGCAGGTTTTTCTGCACAGATTTTGATCTATTTAAGTTGGAGGTTGAAGAGCTAAACGATAAGGTGTAGCTCTCCCGGTATCCTCTTGGGCCTAAAGGAAGAGCCTGCGGTTGACAATCAAATGCATCTCACTCTTAGTTCACAGTTTATTTTTGCAAAAGTTGCCTTCCAAGGTAAACTACAAAAATTTTGCCTCCGTCGGGTACCCGATCTCAAGATCTAGCGTGTTAGGCCTATCTTCCAGTTTCTTCTACGCTGTCGGGTACCTGATCTCAAGATCTAGTGTGTTAGGCCTATCTTCCAGTTCTTCTACGCTGCCCTCGACTCTTCTGTTTGCAGAGAGCTCACCAGGCCAGGGGAACAGACATTGGAACCGGGCATAGGGCAGGTCTGGAGAGAAAGTCAGAGGAGGGAGCTCTGGGGGTCCCTCGGCCGTCTGGGCCCTGAGGAGCGTCACGGAGTGTCCTTTGGTTGTAGTAGATCCACATGAGCTAGTCTGATTGGTTAAGAAAGCTCAGCCTATACTTTTGTGACACATGTTTTATTTATAGGGGATTAAAATTTTGGCATATACATGACACAAGCATTAAATATAGCACACTTTCCATGATAGAAATGATCATACTGTCCACCAAGACGCCTCAATTCCAATCACATATTGCATATGCTAAAATGGTACACCTGGGGAAGGGGGAATGAATGCATTTTGTTTTCTGTAACTTCTAAATGCATCCAAGAATTAATAATTTAATGTTCAAAAAGCTTTTAATAAACAAATTCAGGGTAAAATTAGCTGAAATATTTATAATACGATTTCATCATTACACAGTATGTTCAATATACAGTCGCTGACACTGCAAAGGAAAGGGGATCAACTGCACCCACAAGTAGAAAGGCTGTGCGCGATGCTGTCACATAAACATCCACGCCGCAGGAAACACTGGGCCCTACAGGTAGTGTAGCACGGGGAAGAAGTACCCACAGTGTTTCTCACGCACAGGCCATCTTCCTGCTGTCCTGCCGCACGGTACTTCATCTCAGACAGCCAGGCCGTCTCTTCCACACATCAAGGGTGACAGTCCTCATCCAAAGCACTCGACATTTACAATTTACAGAGCACTGGTTCTCCTCATTGCTCAGCCACGTTTCCCCTTAGTGCCCGGTCAGGTAGTCCTGGGTAGAGTCTGAAGCAAACGAGTCTGCGTCCTCATTGTCAGAGTCCTCGCTGCTGTCGTCGGCAGCCGGCTCTCCCGTGAGCGCTATACGGGCATAGTCATCCGTGTCTATGGACTTGCAGAAGTGGATGGCGTACTTCAGCTTCTCCTCCAGCACCTGCTTGCAGGAGTACCGGGGCAACTTGAGCAGAAAGAAGCACGTGTAGGACTCAGGAAGGAAGTGGTCAGGAGGGTTGTATTTATCCAGGACCTGTTGGGAGGAAATATTAAATAATAAGAGAGTGCGGTGAGGGGCAGTGAAACTCTGGGTTTAGTTTACTGTGTCTACTTCAGCCTCACAGACACTATCTATTTGTCTATAAAAAGAAACATATAAGAAAATATAGAATCTAACTCATTTTAGAAATTTTTAAAAAAGTAACTCATTCCTAGGGCCAGGAATAAAACAAGCAAAATCGTCTAATGGTATGGCAGAAGCCGGGAAAGGGCACGCGGCCACCAGAGGACGCTCTTTCTGAGAGTGTCAACTCACTTTCAGGTCAAGATACTAGGCAGCAAACACGATTCTTCACTGCTGTTTAGGAGAAAGCTTTTGTTTGCTGTCAAAGACGGTCCTGAAAGATGGTTATTTTCATAACCCCAGCCACAGACGTGTCTCTGTGCTACTGCTACCAGGACAAAGAGTGTTAAATCTGGTTTACCCACCTCAGTGACCTTAAAAGGCAAACTGAGCTCGTTTAAGTCATCAGACTATTGAGTTCTAAGACAAAGCAAACTTGCTCTCAAATGTACGAGCAGTCTCATTTTCTTAGTAAGCATAATATTTAGTGATCTACCTGATCCAAACAAACACTTATGAAATACGTGTGTCCAAAATCTGTATGCTGCTATAACACTAGCACACTCTGCTTATGGTTTGACTTTGCAGAAATATGTGATGGTATTCAAGATCAGCAATTGCAAAATTTTAAGACTTCAAATTACAGAAGCTAGATATTTTCCATTTTCATTTCACAAAAGCTTCTCTCAAGTGTTCTGCAGCAGAACACACACAAGGGCAGGTCACTTCTACCCATGTCGGTACAGTGCTTTGCAATCGGGGAGAGGAGCCTACCTGGATGACAAAGTCTCTACCCCGGAAGTCGGCAATGGTCCTGGGCAATCTTGTCCGGCCCCACACAAAGCGAAGGAAGAGAGAGCGTTCCGTGTTAGAGAAAGACTCCATCACCTCCCAGAACCACTGGACCAAGGATGCAGAAGGTTCAATCCCTTTATACGTTGCCACTGACTTTAAAAGATGCAGTGGAATGTCTGGGCTCCCACACACCTAGGAAAGACATCCTATTAGTGCAGGCTCACACTTCCGTCTTTTTTCTTTCAACAGGATCACCCTTTTCTTTTTCTCTAATAAGACCCAGGAGAATGAGAGCACCATCCTGAACCTCAGTATCTAGTGGGCAGGCAGTGAAGGGGGCACACTGTGTTTCCTTTCATTTACTGTCATAGTCAAGTCTTTACAAATGCAAGGGTTTAAGTACAGGATCAAATAGTGAGTGGGCCAGCATGCCAAGGAGGTTCCAGACAGCACAAGGCAGCACGTACCATCGTCTCCAGCTCGTATCCAGTGAAGAGAGAGAGAAGGGGCACAGGCACCACTCGGGCCATCCCTTCCCGGACAGCAGCCACTTGCTCATCAAATTCATGGAGTCTTAAAACACAAACGAACAAAAACCAAATTTTCCTTACACTTGTGCCTATGTTTACCGGGCACCTTGTCTTGCTGGTACCAAGCATTCCAAACAGCACTGCCACCACACACACCCCAGGGAGGAGGAGAGGAGGGCTCTGTGACAGCCTTTAAACACAACACCTAAGAGTTCACCTAGACTGGTGCTCAGTACACACCTTCATGATTAACTAAGGCCACACACACTCTAGGCACTGTCTGACGGCAGTGCTGGGCAGCGATGGTGCCACAGCTCACCAGGGCTTTAATGCCAAGGTACAGGCACACTGGGTTGGTGGAGGCTACTCTGTGTTCACACGGCCCCATCTGTGTCCCTGTCCCTGAGGAGAGGGGCACAGAGGCCTGATATCCCCATTGGGACTGTCCTCTAAATGAGCACACTCTATTTCCCTCGCTAGAAATTTTAGCTGTGAGTAACGAGTGCTCCGAACCCTAGCCGCCAAATAAAACTACTAACAAAGATCAGCAATAGCTGAAGAAAAATAGCAAAGTTTTATATATGATATATCTGGAAAAACGCAGATAGCCAAGTAACTGTTACTTTTGCCATTTATTAGGTCAAAACGATTGGAAGGAAAGATGATCACAAACCTGTAGTTTATTGCCAGCCGGACATACTCTGCACGGTTGTCCAGGGTGATGTGTGTGTGCTTGGAGCTAAGCTGGATGTCCTGGCCACTGGCACTTGGCACTGTGAAGGGCAGGCTCATGGCCTCAAACTCCTCTGAAGTGGCTTCATTGTCACGAATGTACATGAGTCCAGGAATAAAATCTTTATCAACCTGTCAAAGAGAAATATAGCATACATGCTAAATCTGGGTGGTCCCCACCAAAGAACCAAGGCCTTCCCAAGGACGCCCAGTCATACCTGACTTTATCTGCCTCAGAGTGTCTCTAGAATACAAGGGTATGGCAGGTTCTCCCAATCCCCCCAAAAGATTTCTACAAGTACTTCACCCAAGGAGCTAAAAAAAGATCCAGGGAGTTCTTAAATTAACTGCTGAGAAAATAACTGTGCCTGGTAGGTGACAGGCACTCCCCTAAACCCTGAAGAGCACAAAGAGCCAGGGACACCAGGCTGTGACAGCCCTATCAGTCCCTGTTTCTGGGAGCCTGGAGTGTAGCATGTGACAGTGATCCTCCTTGTTGCTGAGCACCAGAAAGTGCACAGCACGCTAACTCTCTCACACCCATACTTTGTTCTGCACTAGAATGTGGTTAGGGGCCAGCTGCCTTCATACACCCATGGGTGTTAGGTCAGATCCCAGAAAAGCCCAACCCCTTAACAAGACCCCCAGCCCAGATGATCACCTCACTGAGGTCTGCAATGGTGAGGCTCATCCCAGCCAGCTGCTTCCACACAGGCTCAGCGAGATTCAGGCTCAGAGGACTCCCAGTGCGGATAGCAATGCCCAGTAACACCCCTGGTCATTCAAAACAGAAGGTCAGAATACTTGGAACGGATGAGAAGTTGCTTCTCACTTATTCAAAAATGCCTTGGAGTATCAGCTCTGTACTGAAGTCATGGAGCCTTCTAAACCAGTGGCGCTAAAACTGAGAGCTGGACCCTACAGCAAGTCCTACTCAAAATTTACTTCCTTTTCTTCCTAAGAGACAAGTTTCTAACTTTTCATATTCTTTTAATACATGGGATTAAACCACAGGAAGCCAACTCTTGTCCTTTTGAGGGCAGAGCAAAGAGACGGGTTTCTCTGCTAAAGTGGGTATTTAGCTACGGGGCAGTAAGAGGTGGAGCAGCGCTGGAGTGCCCTGCACAGACCCAGACAAGGAGGGACTGCCTACTGCAAAGGCCATCTCTTCCCATGCATTCCTGAGTTTCAGATATGCTGGGAACGCAAACCTAGTATTTTGGCTCCTCTGCATGCCAAAAGAGAGCATCTAGCCTCAAGCACATAGTCACACACTCCCTACCCATAGAACAGCCATAACTTCGGAGGGCTCATCACTATCAAGTCCTTAACACTAATGTAAGATGAAGAGCAGAATCTTTCCCTCCATAATGTCGGTAAAATGCATGACATCACTGCACATCCCTTCCACCCCTACTGCCTGAGATAAACAAGAGATCCTGCATTAACTCGAGGCTGGGGCAGAGTGTATGGAGACGACCGAGAGGCCCACCCAGGAAGCGGAACATGCTGCAGTGCACAGGTGCCCGGGTGGCAGGGTTCAACAGGTAGCAGTCTCTGTTGGCGCCAGATTCATCCCTGCCATTGGGAGTCACGATCAGAAGAGGAGTGAGTCCATTTTGTAGCTCCTCGCAAATCTCCGCTATGGACTCGCTGTAGCCGCCCCCACAGTCATCCACAGATTCACCTGGAAGGAAAGGAGAATCAGCAACACACAGGCCTCCCGAACCCGCCTGCAGGCACAGCACCACGCAGTGGCCGCTCTGCCCCTCTGCCCCTCTGCCCCTCCGTCCCTGCTACACTATTCTGCTCACTGTCCCCCAGGCGCCCTCCCCCAAGCGAGCATGTGCAGCCAAATCTCACCAACAAACTTGACTTTCCAGACTCGGTGAGGAAGGAGTAGGCTATCAGGACTGAAGGAACTCATCTTAGCACACATCTGCCCAAAAACAGACTTGGTACCATCAGGACCGGCTAACCCACCTTTACTCCTGGAGCGCTTAACCTAAAAGACAGAATGAACAAAAGCATGAGATACCAGGCGGCAGAAAACACACAGCTGGGAAGCAGCTGTAGAGAAGCCTGCCTATACGATTCTCAGAACTCCTCCCCTCCACTCCGTACTCTGAGACCCTCTCTGCACCTGGACACTGACCCCACCGCCTCACAACACTGTGGCTCCTGCTATGTAACTCCTGGATGATTTCTCCCATAAGCAGGTCCTACAAGGAGAAACAATTCCCTTACCACCTCCAGCAAACAAACAAGTCCATGGACAAGGCCCACAGAAACAGAAGGGTGCTGTGGCCCTGCACCCTACTCCTGGGTGTGAGATGGTGACAGCATGCTAAGTTTAAGAAAAACTGGTCATGCAAATGTACTTGTATTGTGAGTCCTCCAGCAAAACCTCACCATCTTCAGCCAAATTCCAGTGAATTCCAGGTCAAGCTTAAACCACTAGTTTTCTTCAACAGCAAAAGGAACCACAAACAAAAGACACTACAACAAAAATCACAACTTCCTACAGAATGTCTCTGTCTCTGTCCATACACTAAGCGACACGTCTACACAGGCTACTTCCTATAAACTGCACAGCAACCCTGAAAGGGATTCATAGTCTCCGGAGGAGATGAGCTTCAGGAAGACAGCAACAGGGCTGCACAGACCAGCCATGGAAAAGCACCAACTACTGGAGCCCAGCCGCCTGTGCATTTCTCTGGTACTTTCTCTGGCCAATAGAAGCACAGGGGACATCAGCTGACCTTAATTTGAATTTTCCAAAACGAGAATGAGTGAAATCTGCAGTAAATGTAAAGACTTAAACCAGGGCAGTGGCACTGTAGTCCCAGCACTGGGGAGGAGAGAGTAGGAGCCCGAGGTCAGTTTGGGCTATACAAAAAGACTCTGTCTCTACAGCACCTCCAAAAACCCTCACCCCTGCGACAAAAAAAAAAAAAAAAAGAGCATGTTAAATACTTTTTATGGATACTGATTTTTCAGAATTTTCTGGTATCAAACATTTTCCTCACCAGGGGCTCAAAGTCCCAACCCTCCCTGAGTTTATTAACAGTTATGATTACTAGGAGCAGAGGGTGTCACTTTTTCCAGTGGGATAGTCACTGATACCTGGTAAGCCTCCCAGTGACCCAATAAATAACCCTAATTAAGTCCAGCGGGTCACACAAACATCAACAACATCAAAGTTCAGAAGGTCCTGTGGAAAAGAAGCACATTTCAGCAGGACAGGGAGTGAGTGCAAGAGAGGGAGGGGCGGTGGGGGCGGGGCTGGCTAAAATTCATCATAGAGAACAGGAGATAAACCTTCCCAGGAAGATGACCTGGGGCTCACATCTGCAGCCCAGGCAGTGGGCAGTGCTAATCTCTCCTGAGTCTTCACAAGCTGGAGCTGTGCAGCATCACTGTAGATGGCAACCACATGGCCAGTCCGATTCAGTGCTGTCATCCTGACCTATTACATCTTTACCTCAAGGGTCTAGTTTTGGTGGAAAAAATTCTGTTCCAATATCTGGAGAACTCTCTACTCTTGGGAGGTCACACTGCACTTACTCTGGTGCCCAAATACTGCGGGTGGTGGAGGAGCCCCAAGATGTCAGTCTACACTGTACACCGGTCTAAGCATGTCTGCCTTTCTTTTTCTTTTGCCATGTTAGTTTTACTTTTAAACATACTGAACATTTTTAAGACAAAATTAAGAACATAAAGACAAGTAGGAAACAGGTATTACTGAAAATCTACAAGGAACAAAGAGAGTAAGCAGCAGCATGCCCACTGCAGGACTCCAGGCTCCAGGCAGTCAGGGCCTCATTGACACCTCCAGCCCTGGACTCCCCAGCCAGACTCCTGGCTCCAGGGAGCCTGTAGGTCTGTCTGAGACAGGAACCTGACCAAGGAATGTACAGCTTTCCTTGTCTTGCAAACTTTAGAATGCACGTCATTCAAGGTGGGGAAATAAAAGCTTTTTTATGGACCTAATTAAACAGCCATTTATTTGCGGAACTAGAAGACCGACTCATAGCTAGCACTAGCTGCTGTGACGCGCACCACTAGACACCAGCTCCACCAATGTGGTCACATGTGCTGCCCAACAAAGGCAAGAGTTTGATCTCTTAATTCAAAATGCCCCCAAGTACAACTCAGAAAAAATTCTTGTCATGTAATCAACATCAGGATAAAAATCATGTGTTAATACAAAGGCTGAGTAACAAAGAATTTGTTCTTCGTGGCTCTCTGCTTCTGATCTAAGAGGCGAGGCTAATTTCATTTGCGTACTAAATGTCAAATGCCACGCACTGTCATAGTCACTAACTGCGGTTCCTCTCTATTTTTAATGAAACTTTCAAAGTTTATGTGTATGTGTACTTAGAAGCAGCGTTCATTCAGAAATGTCCTGCTTTCCCTTCTTTCTCATGAGATCTAGTAATATGGGCTCATTAACCTGGAGAACTCAGAATCGGGTGCTCACAAGGCTCAAAGGGATGTGAACCGTTACGTGTAAAAGAAGAAGTAACAAGAGCGACCTAGCTTTGCCTGTAACAAACATACAAAGGCCACAGAGAAGAAGGGGAATTATCACCTTGGGGGGAAAATACGGCTGCTCCTTACTTTACCTTTTAAAAACTTCTCTTTGTCTGTGCTTTTGGGTTATGACAAGTAAATCTTTCTTATTTTTACATAAACAAAAATCTCCCCCTCACCCCCCAACTCTTTAAAGCCTCCTGCAGAGCATTACACGCAGGAAGCCTGCTCCTTAAGCCAGGAATGCTGATTTTTCTCCAAGACTATAGTGATATTTTATTTATGTTTTAATAAATAAAGCTCGTGTTAAGATCAGAAGGGCAAAGCTAAGCCATTAGAGGTCAGGCAGTGGTGGCACACACCTTTAATTCCAGGATTTGGGAGACAGAGGTAGATAGATCCCTGTGAGTTCAAGGCTACCCTGGGCTACACAAGATCAGTGCAGAAGCAAACCCAGGTGGTGAGGCCTTAAACCTTTAATCCCGGTACTAGGGAGTCACGCACCTTTAATCCCAGCACTAGAGGGAGCATAAAATAAGAGGAGAAAGAGGCTTGGATTGCTTAGTCTGTAGTCACCCAGTCTTGGCAGAGGTTAAGACTCCTCTAGTGGCTTGGCTGCTTTGTTCTTTTGGCCTTCAGGTTGACCCATATCTATGTCCAGGTTTTATTATTCATGCTGCACTCGAGACTGCAGGGACACCTCCTGCACCTTTATTAT
>NC_022023.1:29834444-29838554 GCF_000317375.1 Microtus ochrogaster | reverse complement strand
CAGGGCACCTCTTGCACCATGGAAGCATCACCTGTACAGCTGTCAGGCTGGGAAGGGAGTTACCTGGATGCGGTTCAGCTCCACCACAGGTCCATGCTGGCGGTCTCGCACCATAGTTGCTTGCACTACTTTTCGGAAAGCTGCTTCCTGAAACGTGAAAAACAGACAGAGTTTATAGGGCCTGAAATAGAAATCGGCATGCCAGGAGAAACCATGTCACTGTTTTATATCCTCTATCCCTTAAGAAGATAAAATGGCTGTCCTTTACAGGGTGTGCAATAGAGCCAAGTAGCCTGGAGAGCTGTGTAGAACCGGAGAGTTTGTAAGCATGCCTGACAGTTGAGCAAAGACTCAGCTCTCTCAGAAAGAGCAGACAGGAGGGCTGGAGCTTTGCAAACACCTGCCCAACACAGGCCCAAAAGACTGAGCAGTGGCAGCAGGGTCTGATGTTGACACTCTTAACTGCATCACAGAGCAGCTGGGAGTCGGACATGCATGTGGAGCACACTGTAAGCACACACTGAAAGAAACCATAAGGAAGATGGCCAGGACAGTGTGGGCATCACACTAAGGATTCGGATATCATCCAGAAGGGACACGTGAGGAGCATTCAAAGGAAACAGCCAGTAGTAGGTCTCAGGCCTCTTTGCTAAGGGCACAAGAGTACCTTTTCTCAGAGCTGGGAAGGGGAGATCTGTAGAAACACAGGCCTCCGACAAATCCTAAGCCCCTCGCTCAGACCAGACTCTTAAGAATTCCAACCCGAGACAGCAGAAGCAGAGACATTAAGTAATCCAAGAAGCACTAGAGGTAAGATTTGGTTTCAGAGGTGGAGAAACATCAGCACCATGCCTCATGCATAGCCTCACCTGCCTTCCTGCACACCCCACTCACACCTGGGGCTAAGTTTCTCCCCCAGAGAGGCTTTCCTGCTTTGAATCCCTGGTTGTCCTGCTCTTCTCCAGTGATACTGGTGGAAATGTTCTGTTTAGTTCATTTTTTAAGAAAAGGTCTTGCAACTCCTGCTAGTCAGCTTACACTAGCCCTGAGCCCATTACGTAACCTGGGATGGTCTCAAACTCACAATTCTCCTGTAGATTACAGTATTTATCACCACACCCAACTCCTTGATGGTACCCTGAGTTAAAGGCAGTAGGACTTCCTTCCTTTGCTCAGCTGCTGGGGCCCTTCAGATGCCCACTTCATGCTGCCCTATCCTGTTACTGCTTCACTGAAGAACCCCACACCACAGCCCATGCTTTCCCGCCCAGAGGTTCCAGCATCTGTAGGAGATGTTCTCACACCACCTCATGAGGGTGTAGCCTACCTTTTAAGTTCTTCCCCTTTGCTGCCTACCGCTCTCTCTTCAAAAGACAAAACAAAGTAAAAATGACAGAATTGCTATTTTTAACTATTAGAAAAACAGTTGAAATTAGGTTTCTTCCTGCACCTATCAGCAGAAAGTGCATCTTCCCTTAGACACCCTCAGGCACCGTGGACATAAAAAGCACACAGTCCTCCTGCTCAGTACAACAAAGCCTCTCTTAAAAAAGGATTACTGTTTGGATACACTCTAAAACATCTACATTTTATTTCATCAGCAAGAATAGACTATACTCCTCGAGCACAACATATATCAAAGACTCAGCCCGTCGGAGCGAAGTGGTCTTGAAGTATGTGCTCTTTTTCTTATACAAAGCTACCACACCTGCCCTCTAAGATCCCACTAAGATGTCCACCAGAAATTCAATAGCTTACCCTTTCACTTCTCAGCCAGACATTCCTTATAGGGAGCTCTGATTAATAAAAAGAATGTCAGTGGGTCAAAATCTATCCCATGCCCTTTAGATGCCAACAATCCTGACTCTGTCTACTCCTCGTCCCTGTGAAATCTCCAGCCCTGTGCTGGACACATGGAGGAACCCTAACACCACTGTCCATGTTGTCCTAAGATTCCCCCTCCAGTGTCAGTGGGACAGACGACCATCCCTCAAGGTCAGGCAGGGAGAGAAAACCACGTGCACATGGCTGGTTTTTTGTTTTTTGTTTTTTGTTTTTTTAAATATGTTCTAAGTACTTAGAACAGGCTGGCATGTAGGAGACACTCAAAGACCATTTGCTGAATGAAATAAAATTTATATCCATAGTCCCAGAATAAAGATGTTGTGAGTAAAAGACACTGTCCACAGACTGCTACACAGTACCTTTCCCTGGGATATTAAGATCCCTCGGAGAGTGTCAAACCCAACTGAAGGCCCGAGTCCAGTTTCATCCAGAGAGCCCTCTAGGTCAAACATGGGGATGCAGGGACAGAAGAGCTCTGAGATGTGGTGCAGCAGCAGCAGCCGATTCCTGAGGGCAATGATGGGGATCTCCTGCAAATGGTTGTACTCCATGGGCACCTGAAACACCAATGTGTTGCTGAGTCCACGTGGAAAAACACAGAAAGCCAAAACGTCTTATGATTTCTGACATTTGTCTGCAAAACTTCTCATGTTCTTTCTAGATAGTTTTATTATTTGAGGCAAATAGTGTAAATACCAAAAAATGTTTAAAATATTAGTTTACAGAAATAATATTTACCAAGATATACACAGGGCGCATACACTATCAGTTGTTTTATGTAGTTTTCTGGCTGGTTGGTATCAGCATTAAGGCCCTTTTCCTCTACCCCGTTTTTTCAGTTCTGTTGGGGACTGAACCCAGGGCCTCGTGCATGCCAAACAAGTAAGCATTCTATCACTGAGCTATGCTACCAGCCCAATATTACAGTTATTAATATCATTGTTTTATGGCATTAAGAACTGATTGTCATAGTGAACACCTCTACAAACACATAACTCAAGAATCAGTCATGTTGTTGGACCTGCATGACGGCTAACTGTCACAGTGTGCTCCCATTCGGCACAGCTACCCAGAGAGCACTGACCTGTGCAGGGAGCTTGCCGGCGCTGGCTGGCTTGCTGGTTGACCATGCAAGGGTATGTGCAGAACCACAGGCCACACGGTTGACCTTCTTACCCTGAAGGGCAGCTACCAATCGAGGTCTCTGAATAGCATTAGTTGTTCCATCTCCTAGCTGCCCCTCGTCATTGTCACCCCATGTGTAAACTTCACCTAAAAAAAGCAAATGCAAAGAACTTAATAAGGGAAACAACAGGCCGGGTGGTGGTGGCACACACCTTTAATCCCAGCACTCGGGAGGCAGAGGCAGGTGGATCTCTGTGAGTTCGAGGCCAGCCTGGTCTACAAGAGCTAGTTACAGGACAGGAACCAAAAGCTACAGAGAAACCCTGTCTCGAAAATTCAAAAAAAAAAAAAAAATAAGGGAAACAACGAATCCACACAGCCCCAGTGTACCCATCACGCTGCAGACCTTTCTGCCCTTCTGTGTTTTCTCTAAGCATCAGCTAAAAGTCACCACACACTGATTGCACATCCAGAGGAAAGCATACTTCCCGGGACTCTCCAGCACCTGCTAGCTAACACCCCTTCTCTGGTCTGGTCCATTAGTGCTGGACCAGGTAAGCAATAGCAGCATTTCTCCATCAGAACAAGGAACATGAAACATCAAGAAATATTCCTAAAAACCTATCCAGCTCCTGAATGCTAAACAGAGGAAGAAAAGCCCATTTCTAAGATGAACAAAATCCATGTTCTTCATAACCCTGGCATAAGTTCCATCAGTCACAACACTGACCATACTGTTTGGTCCAAACTGGATGCAAACAGTGCAGCACTACCATAGAAACAGTCTACGGGCAAGGTCATGTGCTGAGCAGAGCAGATGGGAAACACCACGTGCAGTCTCCTCAGGGTGGGTCATGTAGGACTGCTGTGTGATCAACAGCAATATACCCGTGTCTGGTTCCTTCCTGCACAAGAATTCAGCTCCAAAGCCACAGGGTGAGTACCTGAGCACCACCTCTAAGAAGATGCCTCTGCAAAGATGCACACGGGTACGGAAGGCACTGAGTTTGAGAAAAGGAGGCCCAAAGCATCTACCTGTGTGGCTGTGTGGCAACCTGTTACAAAACAAGAGCTCACAGAAGGCAGGACAAAAACTACCCCAGGATGCTGGTCACACAGTGACGAGTGAATAAATTATTG
>NC_022023.1:29801113-29834042 GCF_000317375.1 Microtus ochrogaster | reverse complement strand
ATACACAGATTAATGGAGATGGGTTAATTTAAGATATGAGTTACCCAGAAATATGCTTAAGCTATTGACTAAACAGTATTGCAAATAATATGGTATCTGTGTGATTATTTCGGCTCTGGGCAGTTGGAAACAAACAAACAGCCCTTCTACAACACATGTGGAAAGCAAACAAGCCAGAATGAACCCTGGGGTGCTGAATGGAACTGGGGAACATATAGAACGCAATCTTTAACCACAGAAATAAAGCACAAGTATGTGTGCTTTTAACATATGTGTTTACTGACTCCAATCAGTAAGGTGGCCTGGAAAACATGCATCTCTATTTTAATGACCATACTTAGAACGTGATCTCTCTTCTAGATCATTCTCTAAAGAAACAAGGGCTCCTCAGGCCCACACCGGAGGATATGCCTTGGTCCATCCCATCATCCACCCTTTCCTAATCTGAACGATCTAGTGACTGCCTGAGATGGCCCACTAACCAACAGTAATTTCCAAATGGCAATGTAGAGTATTCAGCAGCCCTGACACCATCTGGATGGTTCCTTTGACTACTGTGTCAAAGTCTATAGAACCTCCTACAGTCCACTTCTAGGACTTACTCATAAGCCTCAACGTGAAGTTACACTCACAGCTAGGATGTGCAACAGTACCCTGCTGTCTTCCTATGGTGAGATAACACGTGTGTACTGTCCTTCTACATGGGGAACACTGGTTCCAGGGATGGTGACTACAGACAACAGTCTGAATTCTCACTGGGGTGGACTGGTGTAGGAAGTTCTTTTGTTTGTGTGTTGCTTTCATTGGTCGAATAAAGAGACTGCCTTGGCCTTTTGATAGGGCAGCCCTTAAGTGGGTGGAGTTGACAGAACAGGATGCTGGGAAGAAGGGAAGTGTGGCAGATGCCATGCTTCTCCTGCTTGAGACACTGGTTAGACTCATCCCAGTAAGCCACAGTCAAGTGGCGACACAAATTATTAGAAATGGGTTGAATCAAGATGTGAGAGTTAACCAATAAGAGGCAGTGTTTAATAAATACAATTTCCGTGTGATTATTTTGGGGGGTTAAGCTAGCCGGGTGGCCAGGAGCTGGGCAGCCAGGACAAAAAGCAGGCCCACATCTTCCTACTACAGTGGACAACAGTCACCGAGCACAGTCTTAAGCTCCAGACCCCAGAGGAAAGAACATGTCACACAGACCACATTATATGATGAGTGCAGGCTCAGTGAGCCCCACTCATCATCTGGAGGAGGAAACTGTCTGGATAGAGTTCCCAGATGCCAAGGGCTGACACGGCATGCCTGTCTAAGGACAGCCTCTCAGGACTTTCTGCATAGCCACACAACTCGACATGTTGTGTGGCTAGGCACTGAGATGATAGGACCAACCCTACCCTCAGTCTCTGAACTACTGTAGTGATGTTTCATTTCTATTTTAATAAATAAGGCTTGCCTGAAGATCAGAGAGTAAAACAGCCCCACTGGCCAGCCTTACAGACCAGGCAGTGCTAACACACACCTTTAACCCCAGAAGTCGCACTAGTTGTCATAGAAACTGGGCGATAGTGGTGCCTTTAGTCCCAGCACTAGAGGGGAATATAAGATGGGAAGAGACAGCTCTCAGACACAGTCTCATTCTGAGATTCCTGGAGGCAGGATCGCCATTTCGGACTGAGGTAAAGGTGAGCCAGTGGGAGGCTGGCTTTTCTGACCTTCAGATCGAACCCCACTTTCTCTCTCTGAGTTTTTATTAACTGTGCTACAAATTATGTTAGACCAGTGGTTCTCAACCTTTCTAATACTAAGACCCTTTCATACAGCTAGCTCCTGCAGTATAAACTACTTCCTCACTACTTCAGAACTCTAGTTTTGCTACTGTTAGGAATCACAGTGTAAACATCTGATATGCAGATCCTGTGAAAGGGTTGTTTGACCCCTAAGGGGTCACCAGCCACAGGCTGACAACGGCTGCTGCAGACAATCCTAGAATTTTGTGACCTCAGGCTCAATTTTGTGACATCAGGCTTGTACCTACCATCTTCCGTGCAACACACACAGTGCAGGGAGCCGGTGGCGATAGCAATGACTTTCTTCCCCTGCAGCCCCTGGACTTGCCGAGGTCTCCGAACATGGTCGTCAGAGCCATGGCCCAGCCGGTGGTAATCACCTTTGCCCCTGCACAAAAAGAGAGCATGGAACTTACTAGACTATGATCATCTGCACTCCACCCTGCCACCTTCATGCTATAAGCTGTACACGCCAGCATATGGATCACAGTCTGGCACAGAATCAACAAGAAGGTAGTCAAAGCAGTTTTAATGGTTTTAGGAGCAGGAAAGATGGCTCATCTATCAAGAGAACTTGCTGTTCTTCCAGAAGACCCAGGTCCAATTCTTAGTACCGACATGGTAGCTCACTGTCATCTCTAATTCCAGTTCCAAAAAATACGACGCCCTCTTCTGGCCTCCATGGGCACCATGCAGTACACAGACAAAATACCCAAATGACATTCAATTCTTTTAAGCTATGGGTTTAGTGAGGTTGCACAAACAGAATCTGGCATACCATGTATAAACAGCTCCAGATTTGGTAAGAGCCACAGAAAACTGAGATCCACATTCCACTTTAACTACTCCAAGGCCAGTGAGAGAATCAATCTAGAAAGGAAAAGAATCAATCAGTGAACTGTAACTAAATCTATTAGAAACTCTGAAAATCCACAGCCATGTAACACACACACACACACACACACACACACACACGCTTTTTGAGACAATGTTTTTTTGTGTGTAGCCCTGGCTGTCCTGGAACTCCGTTGACCAGGCTGGCCTTGAGCTGGCAGAGATCCGCCTCCTGAGTGCTGGTTTTAAAAGTGCATGCCACCGCCCATCATGCAGAATATTTAATATAACATTAAAATTAACATCCAATACAACCAAAGTAATTGCAGAAAGGAAACAGAAACATATAAGAAGGCCCAGTAAGGCCCAGGACATGTCACCAGGGAAAGTGGACTGACAAGAAAGTACCAATCTCTAATAGGCCCTGTGCTGTCTCATCTGCTACACATACTGTCAAACTCCAAGACCCACAAGGAAGCAACCCCAGACAGGCGGGTCCTGTCGTCTGTTCAGGCCAGCATAATTAACGTGCCCAGTTAGCGATTCTGCGACCTGTTTTGGCCCCACGTGCACACAGTGTCTCCATCCTGTGCCTAGAAACCCTGCCGCCTCACTTATTAATCATCACCCCACAGACTCTGCTCCTTGTGATCTCAGTGAACGTCTTCCTACTTAATATCCTGTACTTCACTTTTAAACTGACTAAAGCTCACTCTCTTCATCGGTCTCTCTGGACCTGCTGTCCCGCCACAGTGCCAGCACTAACAGCTCCTCCAGATTTGCCCATGCCCAGCGTCCTGTACTTGGATGCAGAAACCTTCCTTAGCTATATAGTCAAAGTTAAACCATTTTCTAGCACACATCTCGAAAAACTATGAGGTTCTAGTGTCTATCTGTACAGACGAGACGGGCATGCATCACCTCAGTGTGGGTAAGGGAAAGCACAACTGGAGTACTGTGATTATATCATATACTGCTATGCAGCAATGTCTCGCTGTGAATTTTCATTTTTAAAATTTAAACTAACTTAGACTGAAAAGGTCATTCTTAAATCAACAGCAGATGTACTGGGAAGCACAATTCCAAAACTAAAGTTATGTGGTTGAGCCCAGGACTTCCTCATATAAGGGCAGCTGATACAGAGCCCAGGACGCCTGTGTCCCAGAGCCTCTCTGCTCCTCATCAGCCAGGGAGGGCACTGAGCACACACACCCTAACTGTACACCACTACCACATTTACACACTGGGCACACACACCAGCTCCAGTATATATCCTACATGAGATGATGTGGCCCTATTGACATTGTAAACTGAGAGTGGAAGCAGGGTTAGCTCTACACCCCCAAACCAATACAAACTAAATAAAACTATAGGCTCTCTGGAGCCCTGTGGACTCCACGCCTTTCCCGAGTGGACACAAACGCACCTAAGGGATCCAAATGTCCCAGTCCCTCACTCCCTTGACTCCAGGGAATGAACAGGACGCTCCTGAGAAGCACACCGAAGGGAAAGCAAGAGGAGATCTGGGTGGCACAGACAGAAAATACCTTCATGGGCACTTTGCAGCCGTCACTGCCTCCTCTGCCCAGCTTGCCGTAGTCTCCATCTCCCCAGGACCAGACAGTATCGTCATCAGTCAGGCAGAGCGTCTGGGCATCACCGCTGCCACAGGCAATGTCTATGACACGGTGGCCCTGCAGCGCTTCCACCTTCAGGAGAAAGGGGTGCAGAGTTCAGCTGGCAGCACACAACGGAGATCACTAGGGAAAAGCTCAGTAATAGTGTTACCACATTACAACGTTCAAGACGACACAAAGACAAATTTGATAATTCTTTAAGAGAGAAGGGCATTCCTCTATTTAACAAGATACATCTGAGCTGTAGGCGGCAGGCATGCACCAGCATGGCGGGTGCTTATTCATAAGCAATAGATATGTACCAAGACAGCTTGCTTCCGTAAACAAGAAACCATGCTTCTCAATGGTGAGCCTATAACCACTGACCTGAAAACACAAACTGCCCCAGCCCACTGCAGCACTATCGCACAAGCAAATGCTTGAGCCTGGACCTGGCCTTCAAACCCAGGACCTTCTCACCAGTTTGGGCTTCAGCTGGTCCTCACTGTCGCTGTGCCCCAGGCGCCCATATCGCCCTTTGCCCCATGTGTAGAGGTCCCCAGCTGCTGTGACACAGGCACTGTGGGCTCCGCCAGCAGCGACATCAACCACTTCGATTCCTCGCAGGGACTCAATGACACGAGGGCGGTCACACGGACTGCAGAAGATAAATATGGCTGAAATAGCTATACCTACATATTTAAATTTTAAACACTTTTGTTTGCATTTAAAAAATTCCAACTTTTCTAGTTGCTACTTATTTCTTCAATGTGTACCTCTAACTATTCCTTCTCAGTCAAGTGATTATTACATAAATCAAGAAGAACCATCTAGAACTAAAATCACAATTTCATGATTTTCTATCTATCTTCCTTTACACAAAGTAGCAGAACGCCAGAAAGTAGGGCATTCACAACTTTGCACCAGGCCCATGAGCTAGAAAATACTTTGTGTGTGGGTAGGTGGTAGGAGTGGGGCATGGGGTTACCTGGCCCTACTCAGTCTACTCAAAATGCTATATGACTACTGTGTTCTTTTCATACTGACTCACTTTCTTGAGCTGCTCCGATCTAAGAATTCTGGCATAAATGCCACCTGATCATATAGTACTATTTTTTTTGCATACTGTTGGATGTGATTTCTTAAGAGATTAAGAATTTTTATAATGTATGTAGATGTAAGACACTGATTTGTATTTTCCTAATAATGTCTGAGTCTAGCTTTAATAATCTTTAAGAAAATAAATGAGTTAATGCATAAAACTATAGCTTGATGGTTGAGAATCTGCCCAGCATCCTAAAGGCCCCAAACAACATCAACACAAGTTAGTGGTGCACATCTGCAATGTCAGAGGCTAACAGAAAGAACACAGGCCTGAGGCCACCCTGGGTTAAATAGCAAAATAAAAAAACAAAAAAAGGGAGAATTCTCCTTTCTCTTCAGTGTTCTGAAAAAGTAGGTCACAATATAATATTTTATATAAGTTTTAATAAATAAAGCTTGCCTAAAGATCAGAAGGGCAAAGCTAAGCTACTATAGGTCAGGCAGTAGTGGCACACACATCTCAAGATTTGGGAGAGAGAGGCAGAAGGATCTCTGTGAGTTCAAGGCCACCCTGGGCTACGCGAGATCACCACAGAAACAACTCCAGGTTGTGATGCCTCACACCTTTAACCCTGGTACTAGGGAGTCACGCGCCTTTAATCCCAGCACTAGAGGGAATATAAAATGAGAGGAGAGAGAGGCTTAGGCTGTTTCGTCTGCAGTCACCCAGCCTTGGCAGAGGTAAGACTTCTTTAATGACTTGGCTGCTTTGCTTTTCTGGTTTTTGGGTTGAACCCCAATGCCTGTGTCTGGGTTTTTATTATTTGTGTGACATGACATTATATCAGAAACCATGGGTCATTTGGTTTGGGAGATGTATTTTCAGGAAATTAATATTTTGGGTCTGTGGATTGCTGGCTTTTTTGTTTAAGTATGTTCAATTCTTTAAAAAGTCATATTTATGTTGCCATAAAGTTGTTCATTTAACTGCATTTTCTGCTTTGTTTAAGACAGTCCTCTAAGGCCAAGATTCGCTGTGTAGATCACAGACAGGCCTGGACATAATCTGTGACCACTACCCTGCCTCTACACCCAAGTACCTTGATTGCAGGAAAGCATAATCACACTTGGTTGCTGTTTCAACGTTTTCTGTTTGCTTTTTGCTTTAGTGGTTGTTTTGTTTGTTTTAATTTCAAATATCTATTTTGTTTTTGTGGTTCCAGAGATTGAGCTCAGGCCCTGGGATAAGCTAAGAAGATGGGCAAATGCTTTAACCACTACACTACATCCCCAGCCTTCATCTTTTAATACCTGCAAACTATGTACAAACCCCTTCAGCAGCAGCCAGGCAGTACTGGTGCACACCATTAGTCCCAGCACTTGGGAGGCAGAGGCAGGAGCGTCTCTGTGAGTTCCAAGCCAGTCTGGTCTACAGAGCTAGTTCCAAGACAGTCAGAGCTACACAGAGAAACCCTGTCTAGAAGAAGAAAAAAAGAAAGAAAGAAAACCCTTCATCTCTTAAATTCCTCTGACCTGAAATTTCTTCTTACCACCAGTCTTGACAGGTTTCCTGGTTGCATTTTCCTCCAAGAACCAGTTTGCCCACTATCCCCTACCACAGCTTAATCAACCCATCCCAACTGCTTTTCAAGATTCCACTTTGGTGCAGTCTTTTTCCGTTTGTGTTTCTCTTGTGAGATTGAGATGACTGTGCCTATTTCATTTATGTACTCTAGCTCTAGATTCACCGGCCTTTTTTTCTATAACATCCATTCGGGCACTAATTCCATATAATTTACTTTTCCTTTCTGTGAATGTATTTTTAATCTTTAGAACTTTTTCATTTGGCCATTTAAATAATTTTTTGTTCTATTAACAAACTCGAGCTTTTATGTGCTTACAACATGGTGTGTGATTAAAATAAACTCTATCACTGGTATTTCTGAATCAGTTTTGATTGTCTGTGTTTGTTCTCATGTGGGTTGTATGGTTTTGTTCTTCTGCATACCTGCAATTTTTGAGTGGGTACAGAACACTGAAAGGTTTACCTTGAAAAGGGTTTATTTTTATTCATAAAAATAATTGAGCTTTGATTTCTATTATTTATAAAAATGATTTCAGTTTTTAAGTTTTGGTGGAGGAACCATAGCCAACAGTAAATGATTCATTTTCCCCCTGCTAATGTACGATTACATATTTATTGTTATATATGAGTGTTTTGCTTGTAGGCAATTGTAGCATATACGTGCAGTGCCCACAGAGGTCACAGCGTTCCCTGGAATCACAGTTACTGGTGGTTGTGTGCCTCCCAACAAGGGCGCTGGGAACCGAGCCCAAGCTAAAAGTGCTCTTAAGCCATCTCTCTGGCCCTTAGTTAGTACTGTTTGTACTCTAACCGCATATGAATGGCAAGGTTTCTGGGAGCTCTGTCTCCTCTCTGTGAGTACAAGGAATGTTTCCTGCAATCATTTGCAGTGTTGGTTCTTAGGCTGCATATCGGATTGCCTTACTGGGCTCTCCAGATCTCTGGGGTCTCCTCGTACCGCTCCCACCTGCTCTGTGCTACTCTGGGCCTCCTTCCATCTCCAGTTCTGTCACCAGCTGCCAGGGTCTCTCCTTCCCATTGTGGTATGGAAACATCTACAGATGATCTACTGGGGTAACTTTCTCAACTTGCCTTGCTTATGTTCTTTCTCGGGGAATTTTATATCGCTGCCTCCTATTCAGTGTGTTTGGGGCTGCTGTTTATTTTGCCTGGTGATTTTAGTTATTTCTAAGCTACATCTCCACTTCCACTTTGGGTAGCAGATGCAATAAGTTTTTCATAAACAACTGACTCTGGTTCCTTTCCCATCACTTGTGCTATTTCTTCTATATTTATAATCTTGCAATCATGCAACAATATACACAATGCCCGATGTGATTCCGTGGACAGTAGCAAGGTGAAAGACAGAAAGACATTTATTAATTGTCAAATTTGTAAATACAAACCTCAAGACTTAATGCTTCCCTACCAGTACAGGAAGCACACAGGTAAGCTCATGTAGAGAGACCTGTAGACCTGTTTCTGACAAATAAGTCATTAACACTATCTAACTTAAGCAGGTTATTCCAAGGGTTCCAAAAGGCAAAAATCAACACACGGTATCATCAAGAAAACAAAGCAAAGAAAACATACTAAAAATGATATTTTCACATTTACCTTCTGTTGCCATGCCCCAACTTCCCATCTTCTGCCTCACCCCACGAATAAACTTCTCCTTCTGAAGAGAGAGCAAGGCAGTGCTTTCCTCCCGAGTTCACAGCGACCTTCTTAATGAACACATGCTGGATGGACTCCAGCAATGTCGGCGTAGACACTGACTCTGTCCCTCCGACCCCCAGTCTGCCACCAGCACCGTAGCCAGTAGCATAGAGCTGAGATGAGAAAGCATAAAAATTCCTGCATTTAGTAATCACCTCCAAAGAGTTAGCACTTTGTACATTTTTACACCAGAGGGCATTTTAACTTAAAATTAAAAATTACGGGAAACTTTAAGATTTCATATATTGTTATGGTTTGGAGTATTCTCCAAATGTCTATGTATAAAAACCTTGGTCCCTAAGGTAGTACTACCGAGAGTTGATGGTGGGGATTTTCCTGTAGGTTACTGGTGCTAAGTCCATAAAGGTATCATAATAACTGCAGGACTGTGCTCCCTCCCCCCATCCAATGCTTTATCTCAATTTCTAACTATAAGGACAGAGTTCCTTTCCTCTCATCTAAAAGGAAAAATTATAAGCAGGGAAACCTGAAGATCACAGATATCTACAGAGACTCATGAGCTGCAGTACAGAGAGAAGACTGACAGGCATCAGATGTTTATGATTTTTAAAAGAAATACAGCTAACAGATGTAGTGTATTTCAAAATAAAAATATGTATGAAGTAGTTAAAATACAACTAAAGATTATACAGAAATATGGAAGACCACTACCTGCTTTTAGTATATCATAAACATTCTTCAGATAGTAAATACAAGTCCTTACACACACAAAAATAAAACAAAATATCTACCCATAATGTTCTCAATCTTAACGACAGCAGAACACAAAAACATCACACCCTTACCTTCCCATCGGCTGTCACAGCAAATAGTGTCTGCTCTCCTCCAATTAACTGCACTGGTCTGAGAGTGGCCAGTGCTTCGCACGGAGTGGGGACTTTGACTTTCGCACCTTCAATCCCTCCAAGCTGCCCCCGATGATTATGCCCCCACCCATAAATGGTTCCACTGCCACCAGCAGAGAGAGTCCAGTCATCTGGTCGCCTACAAGAAGCAATAAAAGAACATGTGATGTTAGAAAGCCCTTTGTACACAAACGCTTACGTACGACGCTGTGTCTTGGTTCTGAAATACCTGTTCATCCACTGCACAAGCTGTTCATCCTGCTCTCTTTTAAAGATGCTATGGCTCTCATGGAGAACATCCATGCTTTCGCTGTCTGCCATTAACTCGCGGATTTTCTTAGCGACCTACAAAGCATTATCATGAGATTATGAACCAAACAAATGAGCTGGGTGTGGTGACTCACACTCACGACCCCAGCACCCGCGATGCAGAGCAGAAATTTAAGGGCGCCTGGGCTATTTAGTGAGGTCCAGTCTAGGATATACTATGAGACCTTGACTTACCCTTTCTTCCTTGCAAAAGGATAAAAAAACAATTAAGGTAAGAAAACAGGAGGAATCTCTAAATGGAAGTATGAGAATATACCAACATCAACGTCATAATTTTATACTCAGTATGAAAAATCAGTATTACCACATCAACTCTGAGAAGGTAAAAGTCCATATCATATCATTAAATGTTAGTTACTTTGCTAAAAAATAATGTTAATTGGAAATTCATGTGTTATAGTGTCTGTTTTTAATCTATGAGTTTTTCTTTATAATTTTTTTTAGCAAAATAAACTATGGCTTATTATATTGGCATCTTTTTTCATTATATTCACATCTCCAAAGCAATTACAAAAATAAAATAAGTTTATTTTTTTACCTCATCAAGAAACAGACGAGGCAATGGGGTTCGTTTGTCCAGGGCCACAGCAACACGGGAGGCCATGCAATATCTTCGGAACCAAGCCCACTTATGGGTCTCAGCACAGCAAGGGAGTGTGTCTAACTCCAGGTCACAGGCAAGAGCTACTAGCACCTGTAGTCAGTGAAGTTTGGAAACAGAGGGATACTCAGAAACACAGCTAATGTTTGAGCAAAGGCCACTGGCTGCCATCCCAAGACTTGAGGACGCTTCCTTGAGTGAGTTTCTAGGAATACAACAGCTTCTGGAGACACAGGGCCCCAGACCAACAATTGCTACAACACCCACAGCATGCGCTAACTATTACCGTCTGCATGTCTTAAAGCATGCTAACGTGAGAACACAGCTTATGAAACAAAGGCTCTGATCCCAGAACCACTTCTTGGGATATATTTCATATTATTACTATTACTGCAATAATAGTAAGGATGGCTCCCAAAGAGTTTACAACGGGGTACTACCATAACAGCCCCCATGGCTCTCCCAGCAAACGAGCTATGAACTACCACTTTAAAAATAAGCCAAACGCTACCTTAAAGAATGGGCTATGGAGCAACTGTTTGCCGCCTCTCACAATAGGATCTTCATATTCAAACTGCCTTTGCAGAGCTTCCGGAAGGCCTTTCACCAAAGCAGCAAGAGCACTGCCTGTAAAGCTCTTCAAAGCAACAAAACAATATTTTATTATAGAAATCCATAATGCAGGGGAGCCCCTAGATTTGTTTCATTCCTGTAAGTAAAGGGTTTTATATCCCCAATGGAAAAAAATGAGCATCTAAATTCCCAATTAGAAAAAAGTCTGTCTACAATGAAAAGGAAGTGTCAGCAATCAAAATGTTTTGTCTCGGTTTTAGAAAGCCACTCCCAAGGAACTTCCACTCTGGCACACAAATCCAGCCCATCTTCTCCTAGGGTTAGAAACAACCAGAATGGAACCATCTCATACAATACAATAAAAGGAATGTGGGCAGTCTAACACAGACCTATACTCATAGGGTCAATACGTATACACAAACATTAAAATAGACATCAGCCCAGCTGGAACCTAGCATATTCGGTAGCACGAGAAGAAGCCCACATGTAACAAAAGGTCCCTGACAGTTAGACAGACTTCCCAAGCCTTCTTGCTGGTTCAGAGGTTTTAATGATTAAAGCAGCACATTTATCCGAAAAGAGTCAAAGGTCTAGAAAGCATACCAAAGCTCTTGTCTCCCCATCGTTTTCTCCCAGGAGCCTGTTTATGTTAATCGACTGCCCGAATTCTGTGGTGAGCAGTCTCCTCAGTCTCTGAAGAGCCCACATCCTGTGGCTGGCCGCTGAAACAACAGACAGGGAAGGTCAGAAGTTGAACTGTCTTCTACCCAGGTAGACAGACATGACCAAGGAGGTTCTACTCACCTAGGGCACTCAGCTGAGCACACGCAGCCAGAGAGGCGGCAAGGCGAGGGACAATGCTTCTGTTGGAAGTGAGATTAAGGCGGAAGTCCAAGAGACAGGTCACTAGGTCCATGGATGGACAGGAGAGGACACAGCGGTCGGAGAGGAGGTCCTTAGGGCCTGTGAAGAAGTCCTAAAAATGTCCCTATGTGGTATCATGGGGTCACCTCCTATGGATAAACTCTCAAACTCAACTCCTAGCTGGAACACAGTGGGAAGTAAGGCCACAGCCCTAAGTCACTTACATAAGCCAACCATTTTGCTCATTGGTTGCTTGGTATCCCCCCTGTACTGGGGACTGAACTTAGGGCTTGTGCGTGCTTTGCAAGCATCTCAATCCTGAGTCATGCTCTTCAAACTGACATGCAACCGTGAACCAAAAGCACCAACTCCTTTCTAGAGAGGTGAGGGTGGGGCTAAGCACCCTGACAAATGGATGGCGCAGGTGGCTCTTTGTCTGACCCTCCCCAGGCAGACAGCAGCAGCCAGTCCTTAAGTCACACAGTGAAGTGTGCTTGGGCAATAATCACAGCAAGAGGTTAATGACTAGAGCCCCTCTCACCTGCGGCTGGCATGATGGGATAGACTGTGAAGCGCCAGCCCCACCCATTCACAGACCCATCACTGATAAACTTCCACTTCAGCTCATCACCAGGGATGCGCAGCTCACTGGACCAGTCAGACCATTCTCGACCTAGCGGAGTAAAGTACACCCTGGAGTTAGGACAATGCTATCATCTAACCAAAAAAAAAAAAAAAAACTCCTTAGAAGCAAAGCAAAGATGTTCACACCAGGTCAGGCCAGCTGGCTCTTCAGCCCAAGACCACCCAAGCTCCTGTTCACCATAGTCAAGGACTCTCTACCTCCCAAAGATTTCTATTCAGCCTCTGGAAAGCCTGGGGGCACATACAAATGCATTGCCCCACAGAAGCACCTACCACATGGGGAAAGACTGTACATACAACTAGGGCACAATGTGTCAACCACAGGGAGGGCAAGCCCACAGCAAGGTAGGTTCTGGGACACTTCTGAGTAAGGCAGAAAGAGCTAAAATTCCCACAAAGGGCAAATGTAAACAATCCAGCATGGCCAAGACAGGCAGTACTCAAGAAATGTGTGGAGCAGCCTGGTGAGATCCAAGGGTCTGTAGAGCTATGTCACAGCCTGTGCAAAAAAGCAGGAGATACTGGGCAACTCAATGCTGTAGGACCATGAGGCAGCTGCATGGGCACAGCCTGCTGGACTTCCTTCTCAACGCAGAGAGATCCAGTACAACTAAATATACTCTGAGAACTATTTTGACAGACATTTGCCAAAATGTCAGAAAAACCATGTCCATCATCCCTGTGCCACATTAGCCCAAGGACTACATATACTCTAAGTGGTGAGACAGAGGCCACACGCAGCCCACAAAACCTCCAGCATTTGCATACTTAGTCTTTCACAGGGAAATTTCTCCCCTGTATAAAAGAGGATGTCACTTAGTGGTTGAGTGCTAGCTACCATGCATAAGACCTTGAGTTCAATACACAGCATAGGGAGGTATGGGGTATGAATCATTCAAACACCCACCACCACCACCACCATCACCACCACCACCATTAAAATGGCCTGAAAAGAGACACATATCCTTGCATCAACAATTCTAAACTGCTCAAAGTTCTTAGAGCACTGAGTTTATTAGCCCCTCCTGCTGACTTCATGGAGCTCAGCAGAGCAGACGAGAGAGACTACACAGAATGCCTCCCATCCACCGCACACTCTGCCCCCCATGCAGACACAGCACTCCATGAGTCATGTCCTCATCATGACTACATCATCATGACGACATCAGTGCTACACGGGCTTCAGTATTCTCACACTAGACACTCAATAACCCCTCTGCAGTGGTACACAGCACACATCACAAAGATCATATCTTATTTCAAAGTACTGAAAAGAGGAAAATCAAACCTAGTGTTTTACAACTCATTATCTCAGAGTTCCCATGCAATGAGGTATCGGGGTCCTGCCTTGTGCTAACAACTGCACTGATGGAGCACTAGTAAGATGGAGCCCTACTTGCCCTCCCTTCTTCACCTGACCGCACGGACACAATCCTGTTGACACCGTCCATGACAGTGAGAGGATCGTGGCGCCTCTCTGTGGAGCACTGCCGGTCAAACTCCACCCTGAGTCCTTCCGCACCTGGAGTATAAGCAAGCAGAAAACACAGTGGAAACTCCAGAGAGCAAGTAAAAGTTACAGTTCAGTAAGCATGAAGAGTGAGACCAAAACCACAGTTAGGAGCTGGCAAAGAACCAACACCAAAATCACAGCCTAAGCCTAATCAGTTTCCCCATCATTTGCCCAACAAGAGGCTCTGCCCATGGACTAATGGGCTGGAAAACCACCCATTTGGCCAAACCATTCTGGCTATTCTCTCATCTCCAAGCAAGCTCCCATGTTGCAATTCAATCATCTGAACAAGTGTATAGCACATTATGAAGTCTGGAAGGGGTGGTAAGGGTAATCCTGAATGACCCCTAAGTCTGTGAGTTATAGACCAAGCCCCCCCATTTGGCACTATGAGAGGTAAAGCAATCTTTGAGAGGTGGGAGGAGCCTTGTGGGAGGCCCTTAAGCCATTAGGGATGTGCTCACAAAAAGGATCAAGGGACTCTGGCTCCTTTCTGTCTGTCTCTTTGCTTCTTGGCTATGAGGTGGGTGATTTGTGTTCCACCCCCTGCATGGATTGCTGTGGCATGCCGTCTTGTGCTAACTGACTATGGGCTGCAACCTCCATAACTGGAAAGCAGAAGGAACCCTTACTTTTTGTAAGCTGATAATGTCAAGCATTTTGCTATCATGATGGAAAGGTAACTAACAATACTGTGTTGTAGGAATTTCTGACTTACAGCAAATGTGATGTAAGCTGTGGGTTGACACCTGAAATAAGGACAGACGTGTGGCACTGCATCCTTGACCTTTTGGGTGTTCTAGTAGTGGCAGAACTGAGCTCAACTGTGGGACGCCAGCTGGTGTTCACTCAGAATTGCTTAGTGTAAAATATCACATACCTGCTGTCCAAAGCCCTGTGAGAACCATCAGCGGAGACTCTAGCGAGGGCATGGGAGCAAAGGAGAAAGCAGTGGCCTTGGGCAGGACTTTAGATCACATCTAGTTAGAGACTGACTGTGCAGTTCTTCATGGACGCCTGAGAGCTCTGACTAGTTTTAAAGACTGGATTTGGATGTTGTATGAAGGGAGTAAGAAGTAAGGAGTGGGTGAAAAACATACTATACTGGACTGGCCAAGGTGGCACAGAGTTATTAAGAAATTATTTGGAACATGCTTTTGGTTGGTAGAAGATGGGTATGAAGTGAGAAACAGGTAAGAGGATTTCTGTCTTAAGATAACTGCTAGGTAGAAATTGAATTGAATTTTGTTCAATTTCTATTGCATGTATGTGAGCAGTATGTGTGTATGCATGTGTATGTGTGAGCAGTATGTGTGTATGTGTGTGTATGTATGTATACATATATGTATGTGTGTATATGTGAGCAGTATGTGTACATGAGTGGTTACATCCAGGACCTTGTCTTTGGATAGAGTCTGTCCCTGGCCTAGAACTCATCAATTTGGCTACACTGGTTAGTCACTGAGTCCCAGAGATGCATCTGCCTCTGTCTCCGCTGGCTGGAGCCTGATGTGCCCACTTCTTTTACATGGGCTGAGGACTCAACTTAGGTTCTCATATGGTGACACAGAAAGCACTTTATTGAGCTACAGCTACAGCTGGTGTTTTTGTTGTTTTGTTGATGGTGGTCTGTTCTGGGTTTTTGGTTTGTTTGTTGTTGTTGTTTTCTCTTTTTGTTTGAGACAGGGTCTCACTGTGTAGCTCTAGATGTCCTAAACTCACTCTGCAGACCAGGCCGGCCTTAAACTCACAGAGATCTGCCTGCCACTACTTCCCGAGTGCTAGGATTAATGGTGTGCACCAATATAACCCGTCATTTTTTTTGTGTGTGTGATTTACAGACAAAGTCTCACTCTGTAGTCCTAGCTGGCCTGGAACTCACAGGATTTATAGGCCTGCCTATACCTCCTCTGTGCTGAGATTAAAGGCTTGTGCTACCATGAACAGCTCTGTTTTTAAACTTTATCATGAAAGTACAACAGATTAAAATAAAAATAAAACTAGATAAAAAAATATGTTCCTAAACCCTACCTCATTCTTAAGTTCATGACAATGAACTGCACATGAAAAATGAGCAAAATGAAAGTATTAAAACTCATTTTTAGAAAAAGCCAAAGTTTGGAATCAGTCATACCCAAATAGAAAAATGAATACAGGCCAGAAAGGTTCCACAAACCACCAAGAATTACCACCATCATCTCAAAACAACAGAAAGACACAGACAGTAAGGAGCAAAATCAGATAAAAATTAGGAAAACCAAAAAAAAAAAAAAGTAAGTGCTAAAACTCACAAATAACTTACAATAAGAATTTTTTTCAAATGAAGACTTAAACTAGAAAAAGACGACTCAGCACAACATGGTGCTGCTAAAACTGACAGAAAGGGTCAGAGGTAGACACATAAGGAAGGAAGTGTCAAACCCAAGACCCCAACACTCAGACATCACCCGCTCTGGGAAGTGAACTAAGTTAGGGCGGAGCATCACAAACTGATTCAAGGACCATGAGGAACTAAAGAACACACCTCTACCTGAGAATATCACCTGGAATGACTAATATATATATATATATATCCCAGTACTTTACTGCAGAAAAGCACAACGATTTAAATGAGGAAACAGTAAGCTCACACTTTCACAGATGAATAAATCATCCAAGGATTAACACCAGAAAAGCAACCTTCCCAGTTCAAGTATCAAGACAGCAGTGGAGCGGGCTGAGCCAGGGACCTACAGAGGAATTTACTGCATGCTCAGACAAAAGGCTAAGGGAGGAACATTTGATGCAGTAAAAGTTGAGGCTACAGAACAACTAAAACAGGCAATGTAATATCTCTAAGAGTTACTGCGGCAGATAAGAACTCAGACCAAGGCTACTGAGATCTGAAGAAGAGATCCTGTCAAATGGTGTTTCTAGTAATTGACCTTCGTAGTGACAGAATTCATATCCCAAATCTGTTCTGGTCAGGATCTGACATAAAAAAGAGATGCAGATGTGATGGAACAAGGCTAACAGAATCCACAGGGAAGTCAGTCATTGTGTGCATCTACCCATCCGGTTCATTCCTGTCCCCAAAAATGTCTACAATGACAACACAGTAGCAATAACTCTCTTAGCACCGAACTGTGAGCTTGAAACCACAGCCAATCCTAAGTTGAAGGCAGAACATACAAGACAACCCTAGAACTATCTGCTACTACAGACTGCATGGGAGCTAGCAACAGACCACCAAAACGACTTTGGAGGCCGCACTGTCTAGAGATGTGTTCTTAAGGAGGTAAACATATAAACACTACATGGGGCACTTGGAGAAACGACAGGGGAAGAATTCACTCCCTTAAAACACAGTAAACACAAGGGGAAAAAAAATCAAGTCTGTATCCTGCCTTTCTTGTAGACAGTTTCCCTAGGTAGCAAACTAAAAAGTGAGGGAAAACACCTTTCTAAAGTATTCAAGTTGATAAGTAAGAAGGAAGCAGTTCAGCCAACAGTACTACTTCACAACCTCCAATGGAGCAATAACCTTGGTGCTGAGCAGCAACAGCAGCTAACGCTCTAAGATGTACAGATACAGGTGCATGACTGACACTCTGAGATGCGCAGATACAGGTGCATTAGTGAGGCTCTAAGATGTGCAGATACAGGTGCATGACTGACACTCTGAGATGCGCAGATACAGGTGCATTAATGAGGCTCTGAGATGTGCAGATACAGATGCATTAATGAGGCTCTAAGATGTACAGATATAGGTGCATTAATGAGGCTGGTAGAAACCAACAAGAAAGCTTGCCGAGTGGTGAGCCAATGGCATCCTGAATCAGAAGGGCCAGGCTGAGGAACATGCTGAATTGTGGGAGTGTACAAAACCAGAGTTGGTCTAAGGAAGGTAAGTTTAGTCACTTGAAGCCTCACCAGAGAAGTCATGTAGCAGGTGAAAGGGAGGAGTGGAAGGGGAGGAGAAACTGAAAATGTACTATCGAGGAACAGAGCCTGTTGGAATTGTACATCAGAAGTGCTAAACACCAGGACGACTCATGTCACAGGATGTGAGCATTGCTTCTAAAGAGCTGGTCAGCAAACTTCAAACGTAAGTCTTAGAGAAAGGGCATTCACCTAACAGCTGACAAGATGAAATTTATTTGGTGCATGTTCTAGTCAGCTGCAGCTATCAACCTGGCACAGCCTGGATTCAGCAGAGGACCTGCCAGGTCAGATTGGCCTGACTGATGGTTGACGTGAGAGGCCCAGCCTACTGCAGAGAGCACAAAAGAGCTGTGGGTAGAAGCCTTGCACTTCTCCACTGTAGCCAAGTGTCAGTGTGTGCACCAGAGTCAGCTGCTGTGCGCTGTGTCCACTGAAAATGCCTAGAAACAACGACAACACAGCAGCTAGCTGAGTATGAGCTAGTGAGCAACACAGTGAGTGCTATCGCTCCATGAATTCTGCTCCAACTCAATACAGACTGGAACGTGGAGGTAAAAGTCAAATAAGCTCTCTCTTTTTTCAATCTCAAGCTACTTTTGGTAACAGTGTTTATCACAGCAACAAAAAGAAAACTAATATAGTGCAGCTTCTGTGTTACATTTTATTTGACAAAGATTTCAGAAAAAGATCTGAAATGATCCTATTTCTTATTTTCACAAGAGGGCAATGGTTGCCCCTGTGGAGGAAGCTGTAAAACAAGCCTTCCACAGAGAGGGGCCCTCACAGCCTTCCCAGGGTTGGTTCACATACCTGGTATCTTCACTGTGCCACTGGTGGAAGTGTCATCTGTGTAGGGATGGCTACTCTCTACCACCACAGGCTGGGAGGAAAGACGGCCACTCTGTGAATCTGTAGCCACATCTTCTAACTCAGTTACACAGAGCTCCAACAACATGTCTGCCACCTAGGAAAGAACCAAGAGATGAGTTGATGCTGCCCCTGGGTCATGCAGGCCCTATGCACGCTCATTCTGCTCTCTGCTTTCTACAGGGACAAGGTGGTTCATACAGAGTTAAGGGGCTGGGAAAATGGTTCAATGGTATGTAAGCACGTAGACCTGAGATCAGATCCCTTGATTCCATGTACAAAGCCAGGTTATGGCAATGCACACCTGCATTTATTGTGCCTAGGAAGTAAAGACAGGCTGTCCTGTCTTTCTAGCCAATCATTGTGCTCTGGGTCCAGTGACAGATGGCATCTCAAAAAACAAAGTATAAGAGTAATGGATGAGGGTGGTGGTGGTGCACACCTATAATCCCAGCATTAGGGAGGTAGATCTCTGTGAGTTCAAGGCCAGCCTGGTCTCTAGGACAGGCATCAAAGCTACAAAGAAACCATTTCTCAAAAAAAAAAAAAAAAAAAAAATGGATGAAGACACCTGACACTGACTTCAGGTTTCAACACACACACACGCACGCATGCACACACCAGAGAAAAAAGGAAAAAGCCATCAAACATGAAAAAAAACAATTCAAGACTTGAAAAACCAAAATAGAGAGAACGAAAAAAAATCACAAACCAAGAAAATTCTGGAAATGGAAATTATAAATAAATTGTCAGGAACCGGAAATGCAAGCATAAACAGCAGAATACAAGAGATGAAAGAAAGAATCCCAGGTGTTGAACAAACAAAAGAGGAAATAGATTTGTTGGTGAAAGAAAACATTAACAAAAGTTTAACATAAAACATCCAAGAGACATGACACAACATGAAAAGATCAAACCTAAGAATAGGGAGAGAAGAAGAACTCCAACTAAAAGGCACAGAAAATACATTCAACAAAATCATAGAAGAAAACTTTCCCAACCTAAAGAAGAATATCCCTTGTTCTGTACAAGAAGCTTACAGAACACCAAATAAACTGGAACAAAAAAAAAAGTCCCCATGCTACATAATTATCAAAATACTAAACATACAGAACAAAGAAAGAATATTAAGAGCTGCAAAGGAAAAAGGCCAAGTAACATATAAAGGCAGACCTATCAGAATTACACCTGACTTCTCAAAGGAAACAACGAAAGCCAGAAGGTCCTGGTCAAGTCTTATGCAGACATTAAGAGACCACGGATGCCAGCCCAGACTACTATACTCAGCAAAGCTTTCAATCACTACTGATGGAGAAAACAAGACATTCCATAGCAGAACCAGATTTAACCAATACCTAGCCACAAATCCAGCACTACAGAAAATACTAGAGGGAAAAACTCCAAAACAAGGAAGTCAGCTACACCCACAAAAACACAGGCAATAGATGATCTCACAGCAGTACACCCCAAAGAAGGAAAAAATATACACAATAACATCACCACCAACAAAAACTAAAATGACAGGAACTAGCAATCACTGGTCATTAATATCCCTTAATATAAATGGAATCAACTCACCTATAAAAGGACACAGGAACAGATTGGATACGAAAACAGAATCTATCCTTTGGCTGCATACAAGAAATACACCTGAACCTCAAAGGTAGACATCACCTCAGAGTAAAGGGTTGAGAAAAAATTTTCCAACAAGCTGGTGTAGCTCTCTTAATATCTAACAAAATAGACTTTGATGTGGAATTCCCTTCTATATGCTGTGAATATCATTGGTTAATAAAGAAACTGCTTTGGGCCTACAGCAGAGCTATAGGGGAACAGAGCTAGGTGGGAAAAACTAAATGGAATGCTGGGAGAAAGGAGGTGGAATCAGAGAGAAGCCATGGAGCCACTGGAGACAGACACCAGAACTTTAACCAGTAAGCCACAGCCTTGTGGCAATACAGAGATTAATAGAAAAGGGTTAAATTAAGATGTAAGAGTTAGCCAAGCAGTGATTTAATTAATACAGTTTCTATGTGATTATTTTGAGACTGAGCAGCTGGGAACTAACTAGCAACATTCTTCAACAAGACTTCAAACTAAAATCAATTAAAAGAGACAAAGAGAGATATTTCATATTTGTCAAAGGAAAAATCCATCAAGAGGAAATCTCAATACTGAACATCTATGCCCCAAATACAAGGGCATCCCCATATGTAAAAGAGACATTACTAAAGCTTAAATCACACATAAAGCCCCACACACTAATAGTGGGACACTTTAACATTCTACTTTCACCACTGGGCAGGTCTGCCAGACAGAAACTTAACAGAGAAATAAGGGAACTAACAGATGGACATAACAGACATTTATTGAACATTCCATACAAACATAAAAGAATATACCATAGAACCTTTTCAAAACTTGATCACATACTCAGTAACAAAGCAAACCTCAACAGATACAAAAAAAATTTGAATAACCCCATTCATCTTATTGGATTAACATGGTTTAAAATTAGAATTCAACAGCAACATTAATTTCAGAAATCCCACAAACACATGGAAATTGAACAGTGTTCAGCTGAATCACCAAAGGGTCAAGGAAGAAATAAAGAAATTAAAGACTTTCTAATTTTAATGAAAATGACCACGCAACATACCCAAACTTAAGGAAAATAATGAAAGCAGTGTTAAGAGGAAAGTTCATGGCACTAAATGCTGCCTACATAAAGAAGCTGGAAAAATTCCACACTAGTGAGTTAACAGAACATTTGAAAACGTTACAACTAAAAGAAACAAACTCATCCAGGAGGACTAGATGGCAGGAAATAATCAAATTGTGAGCAGAAATAAACTATATAGTAACAAAGAAAACAATACATAGAATCAATGAGAGAAAGTTGGTCTTTCAAGAAAATCAACAAAATAGACAAACCTTCATCCAAACTAACCAAAAGGTTGAGAGAATAACCAAATTAACAAAATCAGAAATGAAACAGACTCAGAGGAAATCCAGAAAATCATCATAAAGCCAGCCACATAGAAGAGAAAGTGGGAAGTACACTTGAACGCATTGGCACAGGAGACCACTTCCTAACTATAACCCCAGTAGTACAGACACTGAGAGAAACAATAAGTGGGATCTCCTGAAACTGAGAAGTTTCTGTAAAGCAAAGGACACAGTCAATAAGACAAAGTGGCAGCCTACAGAATGGGAAAAGATCTTGACCAACTCCACATTGGACAGAGGGCTCATCTCCAAAATATACAAAAAAACTCAAGAAACTTGACATCAAAAGAATATATTTTAAAAAAAATGGGGTACAGACCTAAACCGAGAACTCTCAACCGATGAACCTAAAATGGCTAAGATTCCATTCTATACCTGTAAGAATGGCCGAGATCAAAACAAAACAAAAAACTGATGACAACTTATGCTGGAGAGGATGTGGGGTAAAGGGAACACTCCTGCATTGCTGGTGGGAGTACAAACTTGTACAACCCCTTTGGAAATCAGTATGGCAATTTCTCGGATAATTAGGAAACACTCTATCTCAAGACCCAGCAATACCACTTTTGGGTATATACAAAAATGATGCTCAATCATATCACAAGGACATGTGTTCAACTATGTTCATAGCATTGTTTGTCATAGCCAGAATCTGAAATCAACCTAGATGCTCCTCAACCTAAGAAAGGATAATGAAAATGAAAATGTAGTACATGGAGTACTACACAGTGGTTAAGAAAAATAATGACATCTTCAAATTTGCAGACAAATGGATGGATCCGGAAAAATACATATTGAGTGAGGTAACCTAGACCCAGAAGACAAATAGAATATGTATTCACTCATAAATGGCTTTTTGACATAAAGCAAAGAAAAACCAGCTTACAGGCTACAACCCCAGGAAAACTAGACAACAAAGAGAACCCTAAGAGAGATATACATGGGTCTGCATAGGAAGGTGAAAAAGACAAGGTCTCCTGACCAAATTGGGAGCATTGGGGTCATGGGGGAGGGTAAAAGGGGGAAGGGGAGGGAGGGAGGGAAGGACAGGGGGGAGTGGAAAAAATGCGTAGCTCAATAAAAGCAATTTAAAAAAGTGAGAATTCCTGCAGGGCAAACAATATCAGACTAATATCTAAAGAAAAACTAGTGGCAAACTGTAAAGCATACAGAAAGACTTACTTAGTAAGAATAAGGTACACAGTGCTACCAGCATCACTCAGGTTCTTGCCACTATGCCTGATGCCCTGAGTTCAATCCCTGGAACATATAATGGTGGAAGGAGAAAGAAACCAATCCCTAAACGTGTCCACACACACACAACTAACACAAGCTAAAAAATGAAATAAAAATAAAATAATGTGGATTTTGTTGTTCTTGTTGTTTTTGAGACAGGGTTTCTCTGTGTAGCCCTGTCTGTCCTGGAACTAGCTCCTTAGACCAGGCTAGCCTCGAACTCACAGAGATCCACCTGCCTCTGCCTCCTGAGTGCTAGGATTAAAGGTATGTGCTACCACCACCCAGCAATAACAATTTTGCTTTTAAAAAAACAAGAGTTAGAGAGATGGCTCAGTGGTTAGGAGTAATTGCTGCTCTTCAAGCATCCTAGGTTTGGTTCCTCCCACCTACACAGTGACTTACAACCATCTGTAAATCCAATTCAAGGGGATCCTATCCCCTCTTCTGGCCTCCCCAGGTACCATGTGTGAATGCGGTATGCACAAATTCTCATACACAATTTAAATGAATAAACAAATAAATGAAGGAATGAACAAACAAACGAACAGGTAAATAAATTAATACATGTTTAAAAACAGATATACACACTAGTTCTAGGCTGGATAGAAGACGTCACTGGGAGTCAGTGTCACATGTTGTCATAAAGGACTGTTCCTCACCCTCGGTGACACCACACGTGAAGATACTGGGTGCTGCAGAGAACACTGGCCCCAGGACTCACCTGTGGGTAGGCGGTGCCCATGCCCGACAGCACAGCGGAGAGCACGTCCCTACCCCTGTCTCCAGCCCTGCTGCAGACTGACAGCTTGAGCAGGTCCACGACCACCCGGGTGTCATCAGCAATCAGCAGACTGGTGAACTCATCCAAAGACTGGGGCTCTGGACCTGATGTTTTACTTTGGCTTTCAACATCCTAAAACAATTGAAAATGAACAGTTAAAGAGAGAAAGAAATATGGAGAGATGAAACTGACCAGCTGAGTCAGGACATGTCAGCAATGGGGAAGGGACATCAAAAACCAGATCAAGACATGATGACCCCAAAGTCTCCACTGAAAAGCAAGGAACTATTTTACAGAGCTACAAGAGCATCCATCAAAGAATAATACCTTCACTATAAAATGCAGTTTGCTGCTGTGACCACCTAGGCAGCACAGGTAGGTGACACAGCATGAGACTGGAAGGAGGCCACGGCACGTATAACCTACTACTACTTAACAGATTTTATAACTTTCCTCTAGATCTCCTCAAGTCTCCCACAGAACCTTATTTAAAATTAATCCTGTGTGTATAACACATCATTCATACTATCAACTCCCCTTGGGTTCCTCAGAAAAGACATTTTTTAAGCATTTTCAGATAACATTTTTAAATGTGTTTACTATTTTTCTACAGGATGTGGAAGAAGCCCTGGGTGAATGTGTGCTGCTGTCATGGGTGCAGTCATTTCAAGGCCCTTAGCCTCACACACACTGGAAAATGAGAAAATACCATGAGTGGGGGTGGGGAGAGAGATCAGACTCAGATAGCAATGGCAAAGCCTTCCTTTCTGGCCCAAGCATGGATGCTGTAGTATATGCAGAAAATGTTCACCATGGCTGTGGTTTGAAAGAAAATGGGCCCTCAAAAGGAATGTCACAAATAGGAGGTATGGCCGGCCTTGTTGGAGTAGATGTGACCTTGGTGGAGGAAGTGTGTCACTGTGGAGGCAGGCTTTGAGGTCTCAATGTTCAAACCACTCTCAATGAGACAGATGCTTCCTGCTGCTTGTCAATCAAGGACTCTCAACTTCAGCACCAAGTCTGCACACTGCCAGATCCCCTAAGATGACGATGGACTGACCTCTGACACTGTAAACCACCCCACACTCCCATGTCCCCCACGATGACAACAGACTGACCTTCTGACACTATAAACCACCCCACACTGCCACATACCCCACGATGACAATGGACTGATCCTCTGACACTGTGAACCACCCATTGAATGTTTCCTGTATAAGTTGCCGTGGTCATGGTGTCTCTTCACAGCGACAGGAACCCTAACTAGGATAACAGCTTTTTCCTCCCAAGATGTTTTAAGGCCACAGACTGTCCCTCTATTGATGGAAGAAGGTCATTGGTTAATTAAATAAAGAAGCTGCTTGCCCTGATAGGTTAAAACATAGGTGGGAGGAGTAAACGGAACAGAATGCTGGGCGGAAGAGGAAGTGAGGTCAGACTCCACAGCTCTCCTCTCGGGGGGGCAGACGCCTCAGAGAGACATGATGCTCCACTCTTGCGGGCAGAGGAGAGAGCTCTGCTCTCTGAGGCACACGCGATGAAGCTCTGACCCAGGATGGACGTAGGCTAGAATCTTCCCGGTAAGCGCACCTTGGGGTGCGACACACATGATTGGAAATGGGTTAGTCCAGGTGCGAGAGTTAGCCAAGAAAAGGGCTAGAGCTAAAGAGCCAAGCAGTGTTTAAATGAATACAGTTTGTGTGTTGTTATTTTGGGGCATAAGCTAGCCAGGCGGCCGGGGTGCCTGGGACGCAGCCCCGCTGCCCCTATTACTACACTCTATGAGATACATGCTATACTTCAAGGTTTATCAGTCACAGAGCTCTCCCATAAACTTCAGAAAGAGTGGCACTAGTATATGTTACTTGGAAAAAACTACAGTTTATAGATGTATCTTTTAGTTAAATGCCTTAGTTTGGGTTTTTATTGCTGTGAAGAGACACCATGACCACAGTAATTCTTAAAGCATACATTTAATCGAGGTGGCTTGCTCACAGTTTCAGAGGGTCCGTCCATTATTGTCTGTAGATGTGCTGGAGCTGAGTGCTCTATCTTGCAGGCAACAGGAAGGTACCTAACAGCTGCACTGAGGGAAGCTTGAGCAAAAGAGACCTCAAAGCCCACCCCCACAGTGACACACTTCCTCCAGAAAGGCCACACCTCCTAATAGTGCCACTTGCTTTGGAGCCATTTTCTTTGAAGTCTGTCAGTATTTCACAGGGAAGCAAGGGTAAGGACAGGTGGCCAAGGAGAAGAGTGAGAATGGGAAGGGGTATCTCATAGAGGAACAATCTGTGGCCTTAAAACATCCTGGGAGGAAAAAACTGTGACTGATAAACCTTGAAGTACAGCATGTTCTAGCTTTAAATATGACTCTTGAACTTTTGAGTACAATTAAGGCAATTTTATATTTCAAATCAAAGAAGATCTCCTGACCTCTTTGGTTTTGGTCATGGTTTCTGCGATAATGCTGGCAGCTCCTGGGTCATCTGTCACTGGGATAAATGGTCGAGATGAGGCTGAGGGAGCAGATGGGGTCACAGCAGAGGGGGTCACAGCATCCTCTGAGGAAACAATCTAATTGGAGAGGAACAGGGAAAACATTTGTCACTTTCTGGGATGACCCAGCACTTATACCACATTCCTAGCTAGCACCCTAGTAAGCCAAAGTAGCCCTAGAAACATCAGGCACACAAACCACTCTGCCCCAGCTCACGCATCTCTAAGGAGTCTTTTCCCAAACAAGCTAACAGTTTTCAACTTTCTGATTCCTAACATTTCAGAATTCTATTTAGTGACTTTTTAACAGCATACATCTATTTTCATTTTAACACTAAGAAATTCTTTAAATAGAATAATTTTACCAAGTCAAACTCAAACCAAATTGCAGACACAGTGACAGAATGAGTAGAGTTCCTTCCCTTTCAAATTCAACACAGCCTAAAGCTGCCCCTTTACCTCTCTCTTTTCTTGCCATAGATTTGGACTCAGTCTGTCCTCAAGATCAGCAGCCAGCATGCCTTCCTCTATGTTCATGGGGCTGGCCATTGCCGATGCATCAGAAGCAGGTGCGGAGGAGGAGAAGGAGGGGCACTCCACTGGGGCAAGCATGCCGGCTGGCATCAGGGCTCCAACCACCGCATCTCTGTCAGGACAGAAGGCCAGGACTGTGGTAAGCCACCCTGTCATCTGGGCACCACAAGAAGCAGCAGGAAGGGTCAAGTGCTCACTAACACTATGTCCTCATTTTTATAGACTATGAATAAATGAGTTTTAAAAAACTACTGTGCATTTTTAGCCAACAGCTCTAAGCTAAAATGTATATCCCAATCTTATTTATAGGTATAAGACACATAGTAACATTTCAGTCCACAGCTGTGATTTTATATGACTATATCAACTAGAAAGGTCCCAGTGAATTTAATTTACATGTATATGAGAAAGTTCTTATAACATTAATATAATGCATTTTTCAGAGTGTAACCTCATTGTTACATTAAACAACACATGGCTGTGTTTTAGCAGACACAAGTAACAACAAGGGATGCTCAACCTGTGGGTCATGATCCCTTTTGGGGTCTGAACAATCCTTTCACAAGGATTACATATCAGATATCCTCCATCTCTGTTCTTTATGTTATAATTCATGACAGCAGAAAAATTACAGTTATGAAGTAGCAAGGAAATAATTTTCTGGTTGGGGTCACCACAAAATGAAGAACTTTATCAAAGGGTCGCTGCATTAGGAAGCTGAGAACCACTGGTAAAACCAGAGCAGAGTAAGCCTCTAGTTCAGTCTAGGAAAACCTGCTGAGCTGCTGTTGAAGCTTAGGAATAGACGGCTGGAGTTATGAAAACCTGATACAGTAAGAGCAGATTAACTGCCCTGATAACTGCTGTGGGCTTTGCTCCTAGGTCTGTAAGCATGACTCTCGGACCCCAGCCAGGACACATACCCTGTGGTCGAGCACTGCTGGGAGCTGGTGGGACAGGGTCTAGGGGAGTCCTGGGGTCAGGAGAGCATGTCACTGAGGGGACTGGAACATGGCTTCCTTCTTTCTCAACTTTTGACCATGAGGTGGGCAGGTTTTGCTCTGCCTCTGGCTCCCACTATGACATACTTACCAGGGGCCCAAACCTGGGGCTAGCCACTATGGACCAAATAAAATCTCCCTCTTTGCTGGGAAGCTGACTGCAACAGGCTCTAACAAGAGCAGCAAAGGAGTATGTTAAGACAGTGAGAACCACCTTAGCACGTGGATGAAAAGAGCAATCTTTTTTTTTTTTTTTTAGACAGGGTTTCTCTGTAGCCCTAGAAATCACTCTGTAGACCAGGCTGGCCTCCCGAATGCTGAGATTAAAGGCGTATACCACACCGCCCAGCAAAAATAATCCTTTTAAACAAGACCTTAAGTTAGCATCAATTCATTCTTCCTCTTACCTAATACTGATATGGAATTATCAACAAAAATGAAAACATCTTTAAGCCTGATGTTCTGATTCATGTTTCAATAATCAGCTGGGTTTTGTCTGTAAGGCACCAAGAACCCATCAATCATCAGCATGGATGTGTGACTCGTAACTGTACAACTAGTAGTGCTGACGACTAATAACACAACATTTTCATAAACATCTGCTCAATTGCAATACTACAAACTATAAAGTTCACAGCGAGGCAGGACTTACAAACCAACACACAGCCTACCTGGCATACATAATCTGCAGTGCGGTAAGAATGTGTGATAAGGCCTGCTGCTTGGCCAGGTTTCCTTCCAGCGACAGGAGGATCTTGGCAAGAGAAGGGCGATTGGGCTTACAGTTATTTGCACCATTTATCTTATTGCTGGCAGAAGAAGAATCAGCATCTGAAGGCACACCTAAAAAGGGGAAACAAAAACCAAAGCTGTTTTTAAGATCACAGATTACTCGTTCTCTATGTGATTTGACCACTTAGGCTATCTTGAAAACAAACCACAGCCCACATTTTGCTTTTTGTGCAGCAGCACCTGCAGACATCAGCCAGACTGGCAGACCCTATGATTCACAATCCTCCTTCCTAGGCAGTCAAAGTCTCAGCATGGATAGGGAGGGGCAACCATTACCAAATGATGGCTGCTGGAAAAGAAGTCAGTTTTCTTCAGAGAAGACTGCCCTGAGAGGGGACCCATGCTCCACAGAGCAAGCACATACAGACAACACTAAATTGACTCACTAAGTATTGGGGGAGGGGGAGTGATGAGGGGACAGAAGAGAAACTGGAGGGTTCAGAATGGGGTCCTGGATTTAATCTAAACATTATAGACAAGCATGATTTTTTTTTTATTTTGTTGGTTTGGTTGTTTGTTTGTTTGTTTTTAGACAGGGTCTCAGCATGTAGCTCTGGCTGTCCTAAAACTCACTACACAAAGTTCACATTAAGGCAGGATTTACAAACCAACACACAAGAAACTGACCTCTAACTCACAGAGATTTGCCTGCCTCTCCCTCTCGAGTGCTCTGTAATAAAACACTACAACGAAAAACAAGTTGGGGAGGAAAGGGTTCATTTTGCTTACACTTCCACATCACAGACCATCGCTGAAGAAAGTCAGGGTAGGAATTCAAGGCAGGAACGAGACAGCAGGAACTGATGCAGAGCCCATGATGGAACACTGCTCGATGGCTTGTTCTTCGTGGCTTTTTCGGACTCTTTCTTATACACTCTAGGACCACCTGCCCAGGGCTGACACCACCCACAGTGAGCTGCACCCCCTTACATCAATCATTAATCAGGGGAATATTCTACACTCTTGTCTACATGTGATCTGAAGGATGTAATTTTCTCAAGAGTCCTCTTCACAAATAACACTACCTTGTGTCAAACTGATAAAACTGACCAACACAGTCATAAAATGCTGTGTTTTACTATAGTACATAAAAGCTGTAGTAAAAGTTTCTTAAAATTTCTTATGAAAGAGAATGAAAAGAACTATTCTTGTAAAATAATGTAACTACATTATACCCAGAACACTTGTACACACATACCCAAGGTAAAATGCACTGGTGTATGGTACGTAGCCAAAAATTACAGGGCAGGCAGAATGCAATATAACACAATACATAAATCACAAGAAGAAGTATAAATCAGCCAATGAAATCAACTGGAAGTTGACAGAGATATTATAACTAGTAAAGAAAACACTTATCTAGTCCAAAAAGCAGGCAGAAACATGACAATATGAGAACAGCCAACATCTGGGGAAGGAAACCTCTGGGTAAGGCGGTGACGAGAAACTATCTGTATGACTAGGTCAAGGAGAAGTTAGGACAGGAACAGAGAGGGAGCGAGGGAGGGAGAAGGAGAGAGAACATGGCCAAGCTTTGGAAAGTCACAAAAGCAGTGTGACAGGACACCAAAAGTGCAGAAAAAAACAACAAGTGATGCCAAAGGAAGCAGACAAGGCCAAAGACTCCAGCCACAGAGCTCCTGACCGAGGGGGAGGTAAGCCAGGCAGCCCTGGACATAGTGAGCTGACATCCTGATCACAGGACAGGCCCACGCCCACATAAAAACTGGACAGATTCTTCTTGCAGGCGTCAGCAGTGGACAGGAATCCCATGTTGTCACTCCATACAACTTGGGAGGTTGTTAGCTAGGTGCCATTTTGAGAGGGAATCTTCTGCTTAACACAGAACTACTTTGGGAGTCTGAAAACAGAGAAGACCTAGTTAGGAAGCCCGACATTCCACAGTCCAGGATGAGAGACAGCCCTCTCAGGATGAGAAGCATTAAATATGCATTTTGTGCAGCAGACGGGGCACTGCAGGAAGCCATGTTCTCTTTCATGTGGACCTTAGCCTTCAATCTGTAGACGAATGTGTTTAAGTTTGAGTACCCACAGAAGAAAGGAATGTCCAAAGGGGCGATGTGGAGGGCAGATGTCAAGGGAAGGACAGAATGTAGGTGGTAAGAAGGGTGAACAAGCAGGGTTAAATGCGATGGGGTAGGGTAGAGGTAGAAACACAGGCAGAGCTAAGTAGCACTAGAGATCTTTGACAAACTCACAAGGAAACCTATTCTGTAGCAGCTTCCTAAAATACAGACATATACATAAACATCTAAAGGGATTTAAGTGGAGTTGCCTTGAACTGGGAGATAATGCTTTTCCCAGACATCATACGCTACCAAATATAAGTTCCAGTGTCAAATACAAGTTACCTCTTTTTGAGTTACTAAGACAATTGTTTGCTTTCTTTTTCTGAGTGTTTTTAGAAACTGAACCCTCAGTAGCAGGCTGCTCAATAAGAAGACTCCCCAGGGCTGGGGAGATGGCTCAGCAGGTGAAGACACTTGCTGTCAAGCCTGACGTTCCCATAAGTTGGCCTCTGCCCTCCACAGGTTTAAAAACAAGAGTCAACAAAAAGAAGAGAAAGAACTGAAGTGGGGAGAGGCTACCGGCTCTCAAAATTCACTCTCATGGCTTCCCTCCTCCAGGAAGGCTGCGGCTCCTCATGACCTCCCTTAACAGTGCAACCCACTGGGGAAAAGTACTCAAATGCCATGCCTGTGAGGCACTTCCCAATCAAGCCACCACAGTAAGTAAGCACACCCAAAGGTACTTCATGTGAGTCAGCCCACAGTAAGAGGCCGTCACATGCCCATCACAAGGGCAAAACCAGAGCTCAGGGAACACTGGGAAATAAAGACGGTAATGTCAGAGACCAGGGCATGTGCTACATGATATTATCAGCATGAATCTAAAGTATGGTCACCTACACAGCACCAACATGACAACACCACCAGCTGGCACCCCAATGTGAATGGGAGAAATCTCACAAGGCTCCACAGATCAATGAAGTAACCTATCAACTAATGGCTGCTAGGCAAGGCGGGAGCAAAATATGATTCAGTCTTCTCCAGGTTGAGGAGGGGGAGTGAAGTGATGTAAACACAGTAGCCATGTAAATAAGTTAATAAACAGTCCTTTGGGGACAGGACATGACAGTGCTCTCATGAGCTTAGTAGCTGTGTGTGGCTGCCTGCAGAAGACCTGTCCAGGATCAATACTGGGTCAATATTCTGCCATAGAGTGGAAAAGGGTTCAAGAGCCCCCATTCCTAAGGGAGAATCTATCGACAACTGGAGAAGGAGTCAATGTTCCTCTTATAGCCCCACACCCAGAAGTTACGTATACATAGCACACACTGGAGTCCGTGGATTATTAAACTTTTAAAAAAGAAGGTAAGAATGGGAGGAGACAGGGAAAGGGCAAATCTAGGGGGAGTTAAGGGGACGAACTGAGGGTGAAGATGAACAGAGAACACAGTAGGAAATGAGGATAGGGGAAAATCGGATTATTCATCTATTGCTAACAAGAATACAAAAGAGTCCAGCTATTATAAAAACAATCTGACAGCTTCTCATGGCATGCGCTTGGAAAGACATTCTTGGGCATTATACTGAAGAATCAAAACTTGCTTCCACTCACAAAAAAAAAAAAAACCACCTTGATATGATAAACAAATTAATTTGTAACAACCAAAAATCACAAAGAACTTAAATGTCCTTCAGTGACTGAATAAAGCACGAAGCAGTATTCAGGAACAAAAAGGCGTCCACTCTTGACACAAACAGCCATCTAAGTAGACAAAGCAACACACAGGAAGATCATCTGCACAAGTAAGACCGGACAGTAGCTGCGCATTCAAGAGATGCAAGGGCCAGCCTGCAGGCCAGCAGAGCACAGCCTTTGTCAGCAGGACCACACACACCTAGGCGGCCATGGAGTCTACAGGAGGACGTTACCTAAGTAGGAAGCACCCAGCGGGTCTCTTGCCGTCTGGAAGAGGACAGGTTCGTGGACAGAGGGTGTGGCTACGTCCACTGTGGTCCAGGCTACACTATGTGAGGACCCACAAGCCACTCGAGTGATCTTCTGGCCCTCCAGGCCTTGCACCAGGGTGGGCTTTCTGTTAACTGTGGTCGTGCCATTGCCCTGTTGGCCATGGTCATTGTCCCCCCAAGCATACACCTGTTAAAGGGGAAAAAATTACATTTTTCAACTTTACATTATTTCCAAAAACACTTGAAAATGCACAAAACATGTCATGGTCCTTGAAAGAAAAATACCATGCTCATTTTTCTTTTTTTTT
>NC_022023.1:29793295-29801013 GCF_000317375.1 Microtus ochrogaster | reverse complement strand
CCCGGCTCATGCTCATTTTTCAAGTAATTTGGTGTTAGGTTTTACAGTTATAAAGCATAATTCACTTCGAACTAAACAATGTTAATTTTGATTTCATAAACCAAATATGGCTCCATGAGCTAGTCATGGCATACTCTTCTTAAAACAACAAAATCAGTAATATCTACCAAATCCTATATTTCCAAAGTAAAGTAGATGTAGCCTCTATCATGTAAATACAGCTTCTCTTACATAGGTATAGCCTCTATCATGTAAGTACAGTCTCTATTATGTAGGTGTAGCCTCTATCATGTAAGTACAGTCTCTATTATGTAGGTGTAGCCTCTATCATATAAGTACAGCCTCTCTTATGTAAGTATAGCTTCTATCAAGCATCAGGTTTTCCCCCCCTAAAGTAAAAGCTGCTAATAGCTTAGGGGTGGGAGTATTTTCAATAATTTTTATATTCTAGCATGGACTTCAAAATGTAAAGGATGGTTTGCCAAGACCCCCCCCCAAACCTGTGCTGACAGTTAAGCAATACACCAGTAAACAAGATGAACTCTGCTCCACCTTAACAGCTCTCCAATATTAAGTTGGTGCAAAACAGATTACAGTTTTGGAGCATGAATTTTAAATTACTTAAATAAGTTCAAAACAAGTATTTATTAATCAGAATGGAAACCATTACAGCCAAAAGACACATTTTTGCCAATGAAAAATAAGTTTATTTGTTCATGTATTATAAAAATCTAAGCTGCAAGATTCAGCAGGTTCTTAGAAAGCATTAGCTGCACCCTGTTTGTTGTAGTTTTTTCTGCACCTGTTGGTTGTAGAAGTGTTTTCCCTGCAAGACGTTTGAAGCTGTGGCAGGTGGGCAGTGAGAGGTCTGGTGGATGAGGCAAAAGATCACAGCCCAGCTAGTTAAACCTTTGAATCACTGGCTGAACAGACAATTCATCCTACTGGTTTGCTGAACATACTTCTCAGGTGCAATGGTTTGGGCAAGATTCAGAAAGCAATAATGGATCACACTCGCAACACACCAACAACTACCATGGTCTTTCTCTGTTTTGTGCATGTTTTGTTTAGGAAAGTACTCTGGAGTTTCTTCTCTAACTACCAAGCAAGTCACTGATGGCTGTCCTACACAATCCACCTTTTATCGCACATCACAATCTAATCAAGAAATGATTCCATTACTCATAGATGAAGATGACAGAATGAAACAATAGTTCTTTCTTTCTGTGCAACTCACGAAGCACCCACTTCTGGGAAGTTCTTCACTTTCCAGTTTGCTCCAAATACTGAACGACTGTTGAACATCCAAGCTGAGTTAGCTGGCAACACCCGTGAAGCTCCATGATCAGCCTCCACAATGTGGTTCCTGTCAACTCCTGAGGCTCAACCACTGTGCTTCCCCTATTGAGGTTCTCGTCTCGTTTGTCAAACATCTTAAGCCACCACTGCATTGTCTATCTGTTAATAGTTCCTGGGCCAGACACAATGCTGGTTTTGTGAACTGCCACCATTGCTTTGAGTCACTCTGAACACGAGTAAGAAAATCACTAAAACTTGGTTTTGTCTAGTACCATTTCAATAGTATAAAATAAATGACAAGTGTAAGTCATCATATATCTATACACACACACACACACATATATACATATATGTATAGGTGTATGGAGAGAGAGAGAGAGGTAAAATGATGTATGATAGGGATCGTTGAGATGGCTCAGCATTAAGTCCTGTGGACAAGTCTGACAACCTGAGCTCAGTCTCTGACACTCACATGGTAAGAGAACAACTCTAGAAAGTTGTCCTCTGATTATACATGTGTGCACACAGACAGACAGACATAAACACCCACAGATAAAATAGTTGTAAAAAAAAAGTAAGAATCATGTATAATAAACATAATAAACTTATTTAGGAATATATTTCAGTATCAAATGGCAAATTTCAACACAAAAACCGTGATTACTTTTGCACTAACCTAATATTAAACTCACCCAAGCATTTCAGGAGTCTAAGGGATATTTGTTATTTTTATTTTCTTGGTGTGGCATGCTGAAAATGTGACCCAGGCTGGCCAACAAGAACTCACTACGCAACCTAGGCTGGCCTGCAACTAGCTTTTCTCCGGCCCCAGACTTCCGAAGGCTGGGTTTTAGCAAGTACTCCAGTCTGGACAAGACAAGCACTCCTAGAGGGCCCTTACCACAGGCCACTGAGCCTCACCTGTCCCGAGTCTGTGACCGCCAGGCAGTGCAGGGCTCCGACCGCCACATGCACGATCTTCTTCCCTCTCAGTCCCTCCACCACTTGTGGCTTCCGCACGTGCACATCCGAGCCGTGGCCCAGTCTGAAGTAGTCCCCTTTCCCCCTGGGGACAGAGCAGCAGTTCCGGGATCACTACATGGTTACAGTCTGGCAATGCTATAGGAAAACTTTCACGACCACACACCCTCTAGAGTGGAGTGATAACATCACACAGAATATATACCACAATCCAAATTAGCGCAGACTACTTGGCGGGGAAGACCTCTCGTGGTGTCATGTGTCACATAAGAACTCAGTTACACTGCCAACCCCTGTCCCAAGCGCTATCTGGGATGTCTTTTCAAGTTGCTAATTGCCTGACATGACATAAGGAAGTTAGAAGTCTGCTTCGTTGTCCTTACTTCATGTAGCTTCCAGTATAATGTAACTCACATTTTTTTTTAAAGCTATATAAACCTCACACAAACTGGGTGAAACTGTCTATAGATTTCTTTACAAAATGAACTGTAAGATCTTTCTTTTTCATAATTTTATCAGTAATCTCAATTCAACATAGATTTTTTTTTTCACAAAAAGATGCCAAATGAGTAAGAAAGTAACAGTTTTACAAGCAGCCGAGGCTGGGCACAGGGCAACGCCAGGGCTCTCCAAACAGTCTGAGGAAGCTTACATACCACGTCCACACCACTCCTGACTTGGTGAGTGCCAAGGAAAACTGAGCTCCGCACTCAATCTGGCACACGCCTTGGCCGTTTAGTCTCTCGATGTTCTGGGGGATGTTACAGCCTTCACTTCCCCCTCGGCCCAACTTTCCAAAATCACCATCACCCCAGGAAAACACCAAACCTAGGTTTAAAAAGCAAACACCTCAGGTAAATTCTTAGAATTTACATCCCTACCCAGAGGACACTCAGCATCACAACCAGCTCCTACCTTCATCAGTGAGAGCCAGTGTCTGTGCATCTCGGCTTCCACACGCAACCTGGATTACTCTGTGACCAAGAAGGACTTTCACCTACTCGATTACAAACGTAAAAACAGAATGAAGCACGGGAACAGGGAAAGCAATGGGAATTTTTCCACAGACTGAAAGTCAGCATATTGTTCGTGTCTTTAAAAACCCAGACTTGAGGCTTATCTTCACTTGAAAAAACAAAGTAAAAAAGCTTTTTATAAGCAATGAAAATGTGCATAATCACCATTTTGGGCTTCAGCTGTGTGGTATTATCACCGTGTCCCAAGCGGCCATACTCGCCCAGGCCCCAGGTGTACAGCTCCCCGCTGGACGTCAGGGCTGCGCTGTGAGAACTGCCGCAGGCTATGTCCCTGATGCGCTTGGTTTTCAGGGCCTCGATCAGCCTCGGCTTGTCACAGTTCCTAGGGCAAGAGTAAAGTACACTCCTTACCAAGCTTCTTTTCAGAGACAGCCCATCTTTGATCAACAAAAAATATACCTCACCCTAACTGTCAAACCTTAAAAAGAGAGTGGATCAAACTACAGTGTATCCATCCACATTTTTTAATATTAATATTTATATCAATAAATAACTTCTATCAATAATTTTCTGTAAACAACTGTGAAAATACCCTATTATTACTAGCTAAGAGTTTCTTAGGAATGAGCAAGATTGAGGAAGAGTCTTACATTCTGCTGAAGTGTCCAAGTTTCCCATCATCACCTTCGCCCCATGAGAACACTTTCCCATCCACTGTTAAGGCTGTAGCATGCCGGCCACCTGCAACATTCACACAGAGGAAGGTTGTCAACACGTAATGTATAACGAGTTCACTGTGTTATCTACTCTGCCTGGCATACAGTGGCATGTGCTCGATGTGTATGTGTTAGCTAAATGAATAACAGAACCATCACCACAGTTATCATAGAAAGCTTTCTGGGTGACATATATGTAAAATAAATGAACTTTTAGTAAACTAAAAATTGTTAAAAATATTTAACCTGAAAAGAAGCAAAATAATAATGACTGTTCATGTAAAGTTTATTACTTTAAATATATAAAAAGTCCAAACTAAGATAAGGAGTAAAGACAGGACAACATCATCAAGCAGACTGTCAAACACCTTGACAAGAGCTCCACCACGTGTCCCGGCAGCGGACTATCTGAACAAGCCCCATGCGGCAGCTAAGACACTGTATCCGCTCTTCTGAAAGCACGTCAGCTGTGCTGTTCCCTGACACTCTCCCAGCCCAGCGCTCTGCCTCATATTACAGGCGTGAGCTCTGGCTGTATAATCAGGGACGGATCTACAAACCACTAAGCTCCAAGGCAGAACAGACAGGGCTCCCGGCAGCAGGGACTCAGCAACAGACAACTCCATATACTATCAGGAGCAACAAGTCCAGCTCTAGAGAAGGGCTGCACAGGCTAGAGTACTACAGCCACCTTACCACAGCAACAGGCCAGAAGGGCCAGTGCTTTTCACAGCAGATAGATGCCTTACAGACGGGCTCAGACCCTACCAGGAGCTTAACAGGGGAGAAGAGTAAGTTCTTGTTTTGCACATAGGTCCTCTGGAATCCTAACCAGTACAAGTGAATTGAGCTTAGTATCCAGAGGCTCCATCTCTTGGGACCTGGCACTGTGTTCAGAACATTACAGTAATGCCAAAGTGGAAGCTGAGGGACAGCAGTGAACTTGCTTGAAAACCACTTTTCTCAAACTGAGAATTCATTGGTGCTCTGGGGTATCTCATGGGAGCCACTGAGTTTTCACAGTAAGATATCCTATTTAAGCGACAGAACTTTACAGTTTCATAGCTAAAAAGTGCAGGGCCTGACAGACACAAGCGCTCCAGGATTGAGCACAAATCCTCTGAGAGGTACAACACGCACCTGAAATGCCAACAATGATGGCTTCCAAAAAGCTTTATTAAGTACTAATAACTAATCTTAGACTGAGTCACATCATCCACCTCTTTCTTCAGACTAGTTAACTAAAATTTGAAAAAGAACACAAGGATACTTCAGAGAGTTCCTGAAGGGCTTGAAACACTTGCAAAGCAAGAGGCACATCAGGGCCCTTGTGCACTGGTGCCAGGCTCGTACCTGAGTGGACCGCTACCTTCTTGACCACGTAGCTGCTGAGGGCTGTGATCTGCCGAGGAATAGGGACCGTCCCGCTGGACATACCCAGCCCCAGCCGGCCGTTTGTGGCTTCTCCACAGGAGTACACCTTCCCTTCCACAGTCACTGCAAGGAGCAGTCAGAAGTCTCAGCTCGCACAACATAAAGGCCACATTGTTTATTTAATGTTGTGTCCAATATAATTTACCAATACTAAAATAATCATACCTGCAAACAAACTCTTAGATCCACCAGCCACCTGAACCACATTCAGAGCGGACAGAGTCTCAGAGAATGAAGGAACCTTGATCTGGAAGAGGATTTTTTAAAGCAAAGGAAGAAAAAACGTTCATACTTTTTTACTCCTAAATAATCTTAACAGATGATATACAGAATTGCTGTCAGTCTGTGATTACCTTAACCACAAGAGTCCTTAGCTCTTAGAAGTACAAACTAAAGTGTTTTAGAGATAAAAGAATACAATTAGATTCACTTATAGTGAGTCTGCAGTGCAGAAACACAATTAGATCAGGGGCTGGGGAGAAGACTCAGTCAAGGACGCACCATGCAAGGATGAGGATTTGAGTCCAATTCAAAGTTCAATAAAAGAACCAAGTGTGGTGTGATGCGGAATGCTCTTCTGTATGCTGCGAATATATGTTGCCTTTATTGCTTGATGAATAAAGCTGCTTTGGCCTATGGCAGGGAAGAATACAGACAGACAGGAAAGCCAAACTGAATAGGCGGGAAGGCGCAGTCTGGGCAATTCCAGGAGCTGCTGGAGGAGTAAGATGCCAGAGCATTACCAGTAAGCCATGGGGCACGTGGCAATACAGATTAATGAAAATGGGTTGATTTAAATGTAAGAGCTAGCTAGTAAAAGCCTAAGCCATTGGTCAAACTTTTATAATTAATATTAAGCCTCGAACTGGCAGGCAGGAGAGAAACCTCCAGTGGTGGTGCTGTCCAGTGCTTGTACTCTCAATGCTGGAGAAGAAAGGCAGCTGTCCTGTGCTTGCTCATTGTTGGGAAAGAAAGGTGGCTTGATCCTTTGGAGCTTGCTGGTCAGCCAACCTAGCCTAAACAATGAGTTTGGGACTAATGGAAGCATATAGTGCCTAAGGAACTGCCACATGCATGAAAACACACAAAGAGCGGCCAGTTGTGGACAACACTTGGGGTCTGAAATGAGGACGTGAGAAGTCACAACTCTGAACCTGTCCACCTTGGTACCTGTGAACCTTTCTGTACTGAAAGGTCTAAGAAGAAATAAGCATGCCATGACCTGAGGACAACATGCCCCACCAGTTCATGTGTTTGAACATTTACTCTCCAGTGCAGTACTATTCTGGAGAACTAGAGACTCTGCAGCAAGGGGGAGTTAGGTGGAAGAAATGAGATACTTGGGGGTTGACCTGGAGGGTTACAGCACCACAGACTGCTTGTAGTCTTCTCTCTGCTTCCTGGTCTGCTCAGATGCAATAAGTAAGCTGCTGACAGATTGTGTTCCTCTCGAAATGTGGACTGAAGCACGCCTGTCTTCACGGGAGTGCTTCTTTGAGGTATTCTGTCACAGCCTTGCTCACTCTGACTGTGACTCACATACATAAGAAACTGTGCTAACTGGGCATGGTGTGGCAAATCTTTAATCTCAAAGTCTGGTAAGCAGAGGCAGATGAGAATCTCTGTGAGTATAGGGCAGCCCAGACTGCAGGCATAGAACCAGGCTGGAAGGGAGGGAGGGAGGGAAGGAGGAGGGAGGGAGGGAGGAAAGAAATTACATGTTTCTGCTTTTCACTGTGATAGATGTGGTTAAAATTAAAAATCCTGCCTAAGAAACCCTGTATTATTATATGGTGATTTGTTTTGCATTATGAATGGACTATCACCTGGAAGTGTGAGGTAAAAAAGGCTTTGGTCCAGATAAGACCTATAACTAACCATCAACATACCCATACCTATACCCAACCTATACCTAACCATCAATATACCTATACCTAACTATCAGTGACCACTGCAAAATGGGGATCTGTGACCTCACAACATAAATGTCATTTAAGGCTGCCTAAATAACAATATAAATTAGTTCAAGTAAGTGAGTTCCAGCAATCTCTGCTTCCCAACAATACCGGTGACAGAGACACATAATTGATGCTGTCACCACAGAGACTAAAAAGAACAGATCTCATCAGGTGAAGTTGTCCCCCAATACTAAAAATTAGAGTAAGTTGGTGATGTGGGAGTGTCATATATCAATCTGTTGATTTCATTGGTTAAGCAATAAAGAAACTGCTTGGCCCTGATAGGTTAAAACATAGGTGGGAGGAGTAAACAGAACAGAATGCTGGGAGGAAGAGGAAGTGAGCTCAGAGAT
>NC_022023.1:29786001-29792364 GCF_000317375.1 Microtus ochrogaster | reverse complement strand
TGTCTCTACCCACACCCACTCCACAATGACAAGCATGCACACTCAGATCTATTGTTCCATGTCTCTGTGCTCACAAAGCATTCTCTCCATACAACTGTATATAAAGGAGAGAAGCTGCTCACAAAGTCTGAACTCAGAACCCACATCTAGAAAGAGGGTTAAAGAGTCTGCCTAGCTGAGCCTCAGGCACAAGCCGCAAGCACTGCCATTAATCAGGCACAGGGAACGGGGTAGGTACCTTAGAGCCTTTGAGCCCACCCAGCTGGTCCTTGTCATTCAGGCCCCACACAAACACTTTGGTTCTTATTGTAGCTGTTGACTCCAACCCGGCAGTCTTCTTTCTAATGAGACTAGACAGGGAACAATGGTAGAAACAAAGCATTTAAAACATGAAAGAGTTTTAAATAACAAGTAAGGAGTCCATCTCAAAGCTTTGCTTTAGCACATGAAACCACCAGTCTGTATATAACAAGTGCTCCAGAGGACCGGCATTTCCACAGACATGGACGACAGCTGCAGATTATCACTGTATCTTACTTTCAGTACAGTAAACATTTACAGGTTAGTCTGTTTTCTTTCTATACATTTGCTTGTTTTGGAGATGGGGTCTCACTATGTAGCCCCATCTGGCACGGAACTCACTAGCTGGACTAGGCTGTTCTTTAAACTCACAGAGATCTACCCACCTCAGCTTCCTGGGTGCTAGGATTATAGATGTGTACCACCACACCCAGTAACGTGTTATCTTTTAAGAGCAGAATTTATTATTTGAACCTTGTACTTTTGTTGGAGAACATTCTGGTATCAGATAATTCGGTCATTCCTGCACCATAAGATCCCATGAGGCAAAACATCTATAATCCAGTGCATATCTGCTTTCTTCCTAAACACAAGTTAAACATAACACTGCTTCCTGGCTCAGAACAAGTCCTAGTGCTCAACAGGGTGCCCAGTGAGCACAAATGGACCTGAGAGCCCTTGGGGAAATGACCTAACAGGTTCCAACCACAAGTGGCCTTGTTGCATTTTGTATTTGGAGAGGGGGATGGAGAGAGGAGGGTCCGTACCTAAACATGTATGTGGTCATTTTATTTCTCAAAGATAGAATTAAACAGATTTAACTATGTGGTATTGGAAGTATTCTAATATACATCAAAGCAATATGCTACTTTCTTCCTTGACATCCTCTGCCTACAACACAAGCTGGAAAGGCCAGGATGGAGGGGTTCTGCCGTGACTGCATTCCTGGGTTGCTATATGCCTTGCTGATCCCATCTCCTGACCTGTCCCTGGTGGGAGCCACAGTACTCCAGTTCTCTACCTGATTAATGCTCGCAGTGCACAGGACAAGGTTAAGATGGCCTCGGCTGGTACTTTAATGCCAAGTGCTAAAATCCTGCTTCTGTTACTTGTTTTTGTAATCCATTTTTACAAGGAATGGAAGATTCTGGGTTTTAGAAACTACTCTTTATATATAAACAGATCTTTTATATAAAAAAAAAACAAATGTTACATAGCAATAAATATTTACTTTAGGGGATCAAAATCCCATGGTATGGAAATAAAAAATGTAGAAAAGCTGACTTATCTGATAAGAGGCAAAGTAGAACAAATTTATATACAAAGTATCAAATTATGATGGAACATAATTTTGGTCAAATATATGGCTGGGAAACAAATACTGACATTCAGAATATTCAATGAGTGGTACAATGTTAAGTACTGAATGGTCAGCTAAACATAACCACCTGCAATTTGGGTGTTGGTTCTTACCGAAAATCATGATCTAGCACAGAAAACAAAAGGAAGCTACAGGGATTTAAATCAAAACAGGAACAGAACGTTTCAGATTAAAAACAAAAGTAAGCTTTTTTTCCCCAATCTTCTCTCTAATGGTCATTTATTTTTGAAATGTGCATTTTTTATGTTTTATTTTCTTGCAAGATAATTATTTTTGACAACTCGACTAAGCATCCTAGTAGGCACGATTCACAATCTGGGGATGGGACAGAAGGCAGCCAGTCCCAGAGGAAGAAGCTCTCACCTCCCAGTGCTGCCTTTGTCGTCCTCCTCCTCCTCGTTATCTGAAGCCAGAAAAGGAACCGCTGCCAAATCCTCCTCCTCAGCCCGGATGCGTCCCAGCAGGATGAGACCGTGGATTTTGCAATCGATCCCTGAGCTCCTGCACTGTTTTATTGCGATCTCAATGTACCTGTGATACTGGATGAGAAAATGACAAGTTACAGACGCCTCAGACTCAGAAGACAGACACTGACATTGACATTCTGGGAAGACTGCAGGTTACAAACTGCATCTGTGATTTCACCAGTCTGGGTAGAAAAAAGGCAAGATAAAAGGAGAAATCAAAGAATAAAATGGAGAAATAACATAAAGAACTACAGAAAACAGGAAGAAGACAGAGTGGGATTTCATTTCCTGCCCCCAAAGAAGCCAGTTAGTTCATCTGACCACACCAAGGAGCATGGTCAGGGCTGAATCCTCCAGCAAGTGCCCTGCCGGGACTCCTAGCTCCCAGGGAAAGCATGAGGACTGCCAGGACAGACAAGTGTGAGCTGCTGGAAATTCAAACTGGAGTCAGAACATCAAGCTAACTAGACCTCGGGAAATTACACCCTACAAAGAGGTGGAAGAACCTGAAACTGAACGCTTTCAACACTTAAAATCCTCCTTCCCCACCACTGCCTGGAGGAGTAACAGGCAATCTCACAGCCAGGCAGTGGAGAAGTGGAAAGAATGCCAGAGACTGAGCCAAATCTGTGCCTGACCGGCAAAAGAAGAGTAGGGATTGTGGAGTTGAGAAATCACACACAACAAGTGAATCAGACCCAGGGAAGGGGCTGTAAAACCCAGAGCATGGCACAGCATCTGGCCAGAACATGGCACAGCATCAGGTCGGAAGCACCAAACGCCAAGCTAGACTGTGTAGAGGGCCAGAAGCACAGGTGCAGGTACAAAGTTAAGATCTGTGACAGCCCCAGCCAGGCCACAGCAAGGAGGAGGTACAGGGGCTCCATGGAGTTGGTGGCAGACCCTGATGCACACAACACAGGGACAGGCTCTCCCCTCCCAGGGTCCAGAAGCACTCCTGAGACTACAGTATCTCTTCTCTTTTATCCAGTATGGCTTTTTATCAGTAATCTTTTGATTTTTAGCAACCTATTTTATACACATACATCTTTTTCCATTTTAAGAATTTCATTCTTCCATATTCATACTTTTGTACCTTAAGTAGTCAATTAATATGCTGTGGTTTATATCGTTTTGGAAAAGGCTCTTAGATCCATGTCTCATTTCTCTAAATCTAATATACATTGTTTTCTACTGCTTTTTTTAAACCTCTAACCCACATACTTTCCTTCTTACTCTATTTTTCACCACAGTTCCTTCACTGACTACTTAAAATACTGATACTCTTAATCCCTGTGAGTTTGCAACATTTCCCCCAACCAGAAGGCTAGTGTCCCTGTCTCAAAATCTTATAGGAACAAGTAAGGGACACAGAACTCACTCCTGCAGCTAACAATAGTACTACTGTCCAAACATCACAAATGTTACTGCAGCCAGTTTCCCCCTGAATATAAACCCAAGTGAAGACAACCCACATGACTGAATTCATATGAAATAAAAGCGAGAAAACTATCAACCCAAACCCAAACACACACACACACACACACACACACACACACACACAATGGATGGATGGATGGATGGATGGATGGATGGATGGATGGATGTGATAAAGCACAGAGGGTCACTATATGCTAATAAAGAGAACAATTTAAGAGGACACAACTATTTAATTTTTTAAGTAAAAATTTGTAGGTAAGTATTTAATACCCGGAATCTTGGAGCTCCAAATTCTATAAAATACTGAGAAAGTGGATTTAACAGGTATCTACTGAATATTCCTGCCATTCTCTAAAAATTGATGTTACAGGCAGACAGAGAGCAGAAATAATCCCTGAATGTGGTGGGAAAAACACACCCCACAGTGACCCTTAGAAAACACACAAATACTTTTAAGACTAGACAATACATTTTAAATGAACAGTGACTCACTGAAGAAATGGGGAAGGAAATTTTCAAGCTCCTACAAGGGTACAATGTTCCATTACCCATGGGATAACCTGAAAAAGAAATTACTTGAACATGCACCAATGAAACCCACAAGATCATTAGAGAATATTTTGAAAATGTGTGTTCCAAGTTTGGATATCAAGAAGAAAAAATTTCTAAGTGCATATGACCTACAGGAATTAAATCTACAGGATGTAAACAATATAAACAAATTCATAACTTTAAAAGAGTAGAAGCGGTACATAAGTAACCCTTCACAATGAAAAGCCCAGAACTGGATGAATTTACTGATGAATAGTAGCAAATATTTAAAGGAAATCTGACACCCATCAGCATTTATGAATATTTCACAAAACAAAAGGGGAAGGTATAGTATCAATTTTATCTTACTAAATCACTATCACCTTGATATCAAACCAAAGGAACCATGATTAATTTCTTTATCAACAGATATAAAAACACCTTTGTAAACTGAAGTCAAAATCACATTAATAAGATTATGCCTTGATCAAGGTGGTTTCCTTCCAGAGATGAAAGGTTGGTTCAATATATGCAACTCAATCAACATAATATAACATATTAATAGACTTAAGGACAGAAACCACATCATCATCTCAATAAATACAGAGAAGGCAATTTACAGAGTTGAACTAAAGATAAAAGTTCTTGAAGAAATTAGGAATAAATGGAATAGACCACAATATAGTAATATTGGCTATTAGATACGGCAAACTTAGAGTCAACACCGTACTAACTGGGGAAAACTGACATCTCCTCTACAATTGGAACAAGACAAGAGAACCTACTTCCTCCATTCTTATAAAATATGGTGTTCATCATCTCAGCTATAGCAACGAGAAAGAAATAAAAAGGGATTAAAAACTGGAAATATTAATGTACAGATGGCAAGACTCTATACTTAAGACACAGTGAGTCTAATAGGAAACTAGAAGATCTGGTAAATGCAGTATACAAAATGATAACACAAATAGTAATAGCTTTTATTTATACAGCAATAGTAAACTTGCTGAGAAAGGAACTCAAAAGAAAAAAATCCTGTATACCATATTTTCTTAAAAGAGGGAGAGAAAGAATCTAGGAATAAACTCTCAGCAGAAGGTAAGTATAAGAACGCTGAAGACAACACTAGGTGACTAAAACACACCCAGGCTCCTGTCTTGGCAGAGCTAATGTCATAAAGACAGCTCTGTCACCAAGAATAATTAACAGGTTCAATATAAGCTTCTTCAAACTGCAATGATGTATTAACTGAAGTAGAAATAAATCTTAAACTCATATGGAAATATGAAAACAAACTGGGTAGCCAAAGTAATTCTATGCGGAAAGAACACTGCCAGATGCATCATAATATATGACCTCAAATTATTCTACAGAGCACTACAGTGACGAAAGCCACATGGTCCTAGTACAAAAACAAACATGCTGACAAACAAAACAGAACAGAGAACTCATAAATGAATGCACACCGCTATTTTTCAAAAAACGGTGTCAAAACAAACACCGAAAAAAAACTTAGTAAACAGAGGATTAACACAACTAGATGCCCACCTGCAGAAGAATGAGATCTTTATCTCTCACCCTACACGAAACTTAAAGTGAACAGGAGAGCAACTGGAAACACTGAAATGGCTAAAGGGAAATACACAGAAAACACTTGGTATAGCTATACATGAGAACTTTTTACACACAACACCAACAGTAGAGCTATGAGCCCCAGAGCTAAGAAGCAGAATGACTAGAAGCTAAAGTCTCCACACAGCAAAGAGACCATGTGCAGAGGGCACAGCCAGCTAAAGTTTCTGCACAGCAAAGAGACCATGTGCAGAGGGCAGACAGCTAAAGTTTCTGCACAACAGAGGACCCGGCCAGTTGAAGTCTCCGCACAGCAAAGAGACCATGTACATAGGGGACAGCCAGCTGAAGTCTCTGCACAGCAAAGAGACCATGTGCAGAGGGCAGACAGCTGAAGTCACTGCACAGCAAAGAGACCATGTGCAGAGGGCACAGCCATCCTGGATGTGTACAGAAAACCTGTCAGACGGACTTTTCCAGAGACACAACAAACTCAGATTCTTTCTGCAAGATATTTTATTATTACTTCACAGGTTCAGCAGTTGAAGCAAAGGTGATTCAACAAAGAAGCAATTTCAATATCACAAATATTGTCAGAAAATCTACCTTAAGGAAAAGATATTGGGTGTTGACAAATATGTATGGATGTAAAGAGCAACTGCAGCCAGGGAC
>NC_022023.1:29774684-29785578 GCF_000317375.1 Microtus ochrogaster | reverse complement strand
AAAAAACTCAGCTAAGTGCGAACACATAGCTGCCATCCATGGGCTACACACAATCACACAGAAAGAAACAGGTCATTACAACTCAACTCACCTCGGCACAGTCATTCAGCAGGGGCACGGTGGTGTCAGTTTGGTTGATATTAATAGTCTTTAGTTCAATTAGGTTATTTAAGGAACTTCCACCTGGGGGAAAAGAAAGGTAAAGAAATCAAACAAGCAATCTTTATTAAACGTTAGGAGAGGCTTCTTTTAGAGGAAACAAATTCAATTACCTGACACCACAACCAAGGATGGCATGTAGCTACTGTCTGCAGGATCTACTATCATTTTTAATCTATGAACAAGAACATCTGGGAAAATCTCCAAACGAATCCAATGCTTTTTTTAAAGGGGGAAGAAAAAAAAAATACACTCTCAGTTACTGAAATTTAAGTTATATTTAGCTGCTAAAGTCTTCACTAGGAGCTAGCATGATGGCTTGGAAGACAAAGGTTCTTGCTGCTAAACCTGATGATCTGCGTTCAACCCCAAGGAACTTACATGGTAGAAAACCACGAGCTCTGACCTCCATGTGCATACACGTGCGCACACATGCGTGCGCACACATGCGTGCACACACACACACACACACACACACACCAATAAACAAAGTAAAATAAAACAGTATCACTGAAGCCTGAACCTGAGTTTTAAATGTAAAACGGAGTGTGAAGATTCACCCCGCTCTGGAAGAAAGAACATCTCTTCGCACCCTTGCTGATGTGAGCAGTCTCACTCTGAGTCACACAAATGGTGCATTTACAGACTTCTGCCCAGGATCTAGACTGGGTCACAGAAAACACCTCCCTTCCCATCACATCTGCCCTGCTGGCACACAAGGTACAAACAGTGTTAGAGAAATCCCCAAAACTCATTTGTATGCTAGAAAAACTTATAACCTGGAGTATAATAGGAATTAACATTTTACATATGAAAATATATAAAATAATTGGTTACTCAACTGGTCACTTAATAAAATCTGTTATTCATAGTGTTTAAAAATCTAACAATAATACACAATATACTAGTCTGTATGTTTAAAATTATTTAATGACCTGAAACTTAAAATGAGCGTTGAGAGGGTATTAGCAAAGCTAAAAGTTCTCAGTTCAATGCAAAGGTCTAAAATCCACCTTCTAAATCAGAGTGTTTCCTGACACATCCCACAAACATTACCTTCCCTTGGGACCCAGATGATTGCCAACAGGGCTCACTGCCATCGATGAGACGAGAAGCCTGGTTCACAGAGGATGACACATTCAGACTCTTCACCATCCGTGACCAGCTGTCTAGCAGCATTCCAGGCTGACTGCTATGACAGCGCTTCAGCTGCTTTCCGGAACGGCCACAGAAGACTGCAGACTGCCCTATTGCATGGTCAAACAGAGGACAGACACTATGGGACTGGACAGAGCCCCCATGTCTGAGAAACCAGAGGACTACACAGCAAAGTTCTTCGAACTATGCTATTTTCAAATATCTTTAAATTTAAAAAGAGCCGTTAGTTAATACCAAAAATGGCTTTCTAAAAGCTATCCAATATTAATTTGTATCAATTTGAGAAATGAGGTCTGTATAATGCTGTAATTCATTCTGCATAAATCTTCTCAGATAATAACAAGGCAATGTATTTCCAAACAACCTGTGTCCATTCACAACAAAATATTATTAGAACGACTTTTAGGATCTGAGAGAGTAGTTCAGTGGGAGAATGTGTGTGTGGTATACAGGATACCCCAGAATCAGTCTCTAGACTACAAAAATAAGAATAATAAAAATACTTTTATAAATGCAGCGCTAAAGATCAACTTTGTATTTACACATCCATTAATGGTGAATTCTGAAATTCAGTTAGCCTTTCCCAACTAAAAGAATAAGACAAAACCAAAAAAAAGTAAACAAACCTCTGTTTGAAAGTACCAAAATAATGAAATAGAAAAGAATTAAGGCCAGCAACTAAAGAAGGCTAGGGATAAACGGAAGTGTGCAGAGGAGACGTGGCCTGGATCTGACAGCTCCCTTTATTGCTCTCAGAAAGGCCCAAGAGGGTTGTGAGCAGCCAAGCTGCATTTGAAATCCCAGCAGGAAGTACAGACAAGAGTGAACTATGAAGTGACGTCACATTTGGGAGGTATTCTCTGTCCTCTGTTCACTAGATTACAGCTCAACATACACCTATGTCAATGACAGTTGATAAAAGTGAGCTCAAATAGGAATTGATCACTAACATCTGACAAACCAACCCTGCTGATTAAGGCTTAGTTTACCCCACTATATTCAGGGTTCTTCTGTGCTGTAATGTTTCATCAGAATGTGTCTTACGCAGTTCGTAGTCACAACTTTCCACCGAATATGTATACCAAGTGTTTTTATCCGTGTATTTATTCATGGCCATTTAAGATTTGTTTTCCATGTTGGCTATTGTGAATGATGCAGCCATTAACATGGGTGGGCAACCATCTGTTTGTGTCTTGAGATGGGAGCAAGCAAACAGACAGCACTCTTCTATGGCCTCTGATTTAGTTTCTGCCTTCAGGTTCCTGCTCTGACTGTCATGGTTTATAAATCTGTAAACTGCAAAATTAAATAAACCCTTTCTTCCCTAAACTTCTTTGGTCATGGTGTTTTATCACAGCCACAGGAAGCTTAACTAAGGCAGCAGGAATAGGAAAGACAAAATGAGGAAGTTAAATGCTAATGTCTGTTTGGATGGACAGATGGTTTTGGAAATACATAGTAGAGACAGTTGTACAACATCATACACAGCATATTCACTATAAATTTATAATGGCAGGGAGGGCGGTGGTGGCGCACGCCTTTAATCCCAGCACTCGGGAGGCAGAGACAGGTGGATCTCTGTGAGTTCGAGACCAGCCTGGTCTACAAGAGCTAGTTCCAGGACAGGCTCCAAAGCTGCAAAGAAACCCTGTCTAGAAAAACAAAAAAAAAAAAAAAAAAAATTTATAATGGCAAATTCTAAGCTCTGTGTATTTTACTTCAATACAAATACATAACACTACAAATGAAAACCTACACCACCAACTTCCAATGCACCCAACTAAACATAGATGTGCTCTTAGTTTCTGGAGATGATTCTAAAATTTCTGGAAACTGAGACAGGCAAACCTTACTACTCTAACGAAAAGAAGGCAGGGAAAGGGGAGGAAATGGATCCGACTGTCCCTTCTCTCTAACTGTGCTCCCTCTGCAACACTCCCTGTACACACGTGAACCTAACGGCAGACTTCAGTAGTTATTTCACAAGTGGGACTTAATGGAGGGCGAAGTACAAGCATTCAGCTCTACCTGGCTCATTTATCCTGCCAAAAGTATGTCTGCTGTTGTGTTTCTTTGTCTTGAAACAGGTTTCACAGAAATCAAAGTCATCACAGTTTCTGCACTTGAATCTGGATCCATTGATAGGGAACGTCTGACAGCCATCACAGCTGTTTTTAAGAAAGATAAGAAAATGATGAAGTCATTCTTAAATAACTTTAGAAGGAAACTCTTCCACCCCCCCCCCCAAACTGATCTAGTAATCATGAAACCAGAAACTCACGTGACCCCTGGATGAATACTGGGCACCAACTCCATTTCAGATAGTAACCCAGTCCAGTGAGACTGCTGGGGGAAATCCACAATGATGTCTTTCCCGTTGGCACTGAAAGCTAGCACAGGACAGAAACTACCTGAGACAACTTTGCAGTCAACATAAACCTACAGCTCAATACTGCAGCTCTGTGGTAAATGCTGTAGGCAGTCACATTCCTTAAAGAACGCTCCTTAGCAATGAGACAGCACTTAGTCATCAGCCAGCTAGCTCCAGCAGAGCAAGAGTGAGCTCTCTGTGGCTGCATCGATGAGAAGGTACAGATGCTCATATACTGCAGTATCTTCTATTTGTGCTTATAATCTCCATACTAACGAGTTTTTAATTATAAAGGTCAAAAGCTGCACTTAGTCCCTTCATATATTAGGAAATAAACCACATTAACAATGCTAAAACTTTCCATCATTTAAGAACAATCTTCTGTCAAAACACTGATTTAGCAGCCATAAAGGCTTTTTTAAACATATTTTTGTTTTGATACAGAAGAATCTTTTAAGCAGCTGGGCAGTGGTGGTGTATGTCTTTAATCCCAACACTTGGGAGGAAGTGGAAGGTGGATTTCTATGAGTTCAAAGCCAGCCTGGTCTACAAGAGCTAGTTCCATGACAGGCTCCAAAGCTACAGAGAAACCCTGCCTCCAAAAAAAAAAAGCTGATAGGGTTTCTCTGTAGCTTTAGGACCAGGTTAGCCTCGAACTCACAGAGATCTGCCTGCCTCTGCCTCCCAAGTGCTGGGATTAAAGGTGTGCACTACCACCACCTGACTAAATTATCTTTTAAGTAAAGAAAAATACTTATAATAAAAATTAAAATATAAAAGAAGTCATTTGTTCTTGCGCGACCTGGGAAGTTCTAACAATGGCCAAGCCCTGGGAAAGCAGCAATATTCTGGAATCCAAGTGCTGAAACATAAAGTAATGGTGACACTCGTCTGTTTAATCTGTTTTGTTTAACCTGGCTATTTTTATGTCTGTTTATTCCTGGCCTTTCCTGTATTTCGCAGACATATTCATTAAACTTTTGATAGTATGGTAAAAAGAAATGCTAATGCATACAGTAATAAAGGAAACTATAGTCTGTAACAAAGCATTCTCTTGGCTATTACCTTTCACGAGCCCCACACTTTGATGAGTAACGGATCCCCACTTGTATTTGGGTGTGGTTACGGAAGCTTTGACCCGTACTTTATCACCAATCTTGATGTGAGAAGAAGAACTCGGTGGAGGATAGCCTAAGGAATTCATTGGCAAACACACTATGATTAGTGCTCACTTTCTGGGAACCGTGTCTCTAAGAAATAAAATGTATTAACAAGGAGTGTGCTCACCTATGAGTTCAACGTGAATATACCTAACCCAGTAAGTACCCCCTTTCTGCTGCCAATCACACTGCACATTGAGGTCATGCAATCCATCTCTGTCCAGCTTGATGACTTTGCCCACATCACCTTCACACACTTCTTCATATGTTCGACAGCATCGAACCATCATTCCGACCTGAAATTGAAATGCAAAGTGCAGTAAAGTACACCTAGACAGAAGATACAATGTAAAAATTTTATTTAGGACCCAGAAATAAGCTAAAAATATTGTGCTGGTTAGTTTGTCAACTTGACACAAATCAGAGTCACCAAGGAAGTCAGAGCGCTAATTGAGGAGCTGCCTCCATCAGGCTGGCCTGTGCGCATGTCTGTGAGTCATTTTCTTGATTAATAATTGTTAGAGGGGGGCAGTGCAACCCACCGTGGGAACTGCCTCTCTGGACAAGCCATGGGGAGCCGTAAGGTGCATTTCTGCATGCCATCTGCTTCCACTCCTGTCTCTAGAGTCTTGCCTTAAGTCCCTGCCCTGGTTTTCCCACTTGACAGACTGTGATTGGGACATGTAAGCCAAATCAACCTTTTGAGTTGATGCCTTATCACAGTAGCAGAAAGCAAACTAAGATAAGCAGCATTTAGCACAGGTAGAACAGACCTCGCTGGAAATATATACATGAACTTGTATCATCTTCAGAAGGAATAACAGCTCAAACACAAGCTACAGCTAATAAATCCATCATGGTGACAATAAACCAACCAAAGCTTCTTGGTCACCTTCAGCCGACCACCAATGCATCACTGAGAAAACTGAGAGACAACCTCTAATATTACTGATTTTAAACAGGGTGCTTACTCTGCCTTTCCTCCAAGAACTGTAAAACAACTAAAGCTGATTTAAAAAAAATCTATCAAAACAAAAAAACCTAAGCTAATAAATCCAAAAGCATTAAGTAAGCTAGAAAATCACCATCACACGGGCCTATAATGGGTCTAGGTTTGGGGAACTTCTTGAAAAACAAGCAAGGTGAATGTCCACCCAGTAACAAGCACCTGTCAACATAAGAATCTAACAAGCCTTCCTACCAAAGTCTCAGCATGAGTCCAGACACTTCCCAGTACTACTTCATGTTCTATTTGAACCTTCCCAACATAGATCTAATCACTGTCCCAAAGGCATGTTCTCTGGTCTCTTCTTGTTCCCATGGTATCCGTATCTCTTTCTAATAAACAGATCTTCCCCTCCCCCCCCTTTTTTTGAGACAGGGTTTTTCTGTAGCTTTGGAGCCTGTCCTGGAACTCACTCTATAAACCAGGCTGGCCTCAAAATCACAGAGGTCCTCCTGTCTCTGCCACCTGAGTGCAGGGAGTAAAGAGCAGTCTGACTGCCTTCCATTCCCAGGATGGCAGCCCCCCCCCCACAGGGCGAGGACCTCTGTCAGCTCAGCTACTGCCCAGCATCTGGGCGGTGCTCAAGCACTGTCAGATGAAAGACGAACAAGGCCCACCTGAACGTTCTCTCTCACATACACAGCGTAGTCGTCGTTACTCAGGAAGTCAGCACGCTTCTTGTAAGTCTGGCTCTCGGTCACAACAGCACCAGCAGCCTAAGTGACATAAACACATAAACAAATTGAAAAAGACACATAAGAAAGACTGTCAGCTGGGCATGGTGGCACACACCTTTAATCCCAGGAGGCAGAGACAGATGGATCTCTAGAAATTTGAGGCCATTCTGGCCTACATAGTAATTCCAGGCCAGTTAGAGCTACACAATGAGACCCTATTGACAAAAACAAAAACAAACAAAAATACTGAAATCCATAATATAAACAAATGCAGTAGACAATACTGCACTTTCTTTTTTTTTTTTTTTTTTCGAGACAGGGTTTCTCTGTGGCTTTGGAGCCTGTCCTGGAACTAGCTCTTGTAGACCAGGCTGGCCTCGAACTCATAGAGATCCGCCTGCCTCTGCCTCCCGAGTGCTGGGATTAAAGGCGTGCGCCACCATCGCCCGGCTATACACTTTCATTATAAAAATCTTCCTACCTTAACAGCAATAGCACAGTATGTAAAACAAATTTTTGTAAAAAATTTTAAATATATTAGTGTTTTGGCTGCATAGATGCATGTACACTGCAAGCATGCCTGGCATCACAGAGGACAGATAAAGTTACATAATGGTTGTAGGCCATCATGTGGGTGCTGAGAATTGAACACAGGTCTTCTGTAAAAGCAACAAGTGCTTTTAACCTCTTAGCCATAATTCTAAGCAAAATGAATCTTAACAGTTTGCAATAAACAAAACTTTCCAAAGCTTTTAAAAATGAATTTTATAAAACAATTGTTTCAAGTAAAAAAATCACTATATCACACAAAATATGATTGCTTATTTAAATGGTTGTCTTTACGGGCTATCAGTATGCATTCCAGGCTAGTTTCTGACTCCTGATCCTTCTGCCTCAGTCTCCAAAGCATGGTATTACAAGCATGCGGCACTATGGAATGTATTTTTGACTTTTAAAAACAGAGTATTGGTATACTTCCAAGGCTAGTCTAAAACCATCCTTGAACTCATGATCCTCTTACTATGGAGGGTTCAGCATATTTATTTGTATTTTAGCCAGACAATGTCTAATGATGCTGCCAGCAACAGCTTCGAACTCTCAGCTCAATCAATCCTTCTTTCAGTCTGCAGAGTAACTGTGACCACAACAGACACGGCTCTCCAGTGTCTTCTACCCAACAGCACTCAATTGTTCTCAATGGCTTCCAAAACTAAGAGAAATTTAATAGAGGAAAACCAATCATTATCTCAGCAGCTAAAGAGACAACTTTGTTCTGTATATAGCAGAGCTGGGGTAAGCTTGCACAACTGGCCACAGGGCATGCACTGGTTCTTTTGAGGGATGGAGAAAAGTAACATAGAATCATCGTGTAAAACTGGTAGGATACGTGGAACCACTGACCACAGGGTACGGAGTATCGTCCACATCTTCCACCACCTCCTCGTCTGAATACTCGTCAGATACTGTGTCCGCATCCGAGAACTCTGTAACCTGGACATCAGAGTGGTCTAGTAGCCACCCAACCAAGGCTTCCACACCTAAGAGAAAAAACACTCAGCTACCTTCAAGACCAATAGCACTGAACTTCAAACCCAAAAAACAAGCAAGCATATACAAGAAAAAATTATACCAGGCAAACCAGACGCATTCCCAGAGGTGCCGGAGAGCGACTTCAGAGCAAACTCTATATTCTTCCTAGGAAATCCCATTTCCATGAGCTGCACCACAATAGGCAGAGCAGGCGCTGGTGACTGCCTGCGCTTCTTTGTCCTGGCAAGATGGATGTGTTGTACGGAGACTGGGGTGGTGGCCTCACTGGAGCTGCAGTCTTCACAGCCTGGACTGGAAGGGTGTGTGGATTCCACAGCCAAGCACTGACAGAGGGCCAAGGCAGCAGCCTAGGCAAACAAGGAAGGTTAGGAGAAGGGCCCTCGACCATCTGAGCAAAAGGGAACGACCAGCATCTTCCATGAGCCGCACTGCAGAGAACAGATTTACGAGTGCATCTCAAAATGAATTAATAAAGCACGTTAGGAAAGGGGACTGCTTCAGTACAGAGCTAGTCAGTCAGTCATTCAGTTAACCATACTGAGTTAAAGCAATCAAGGTTAGACAAGTGTACCTCAAGTTCCTGTTTGTCAAATATGGCTTTCACAGGAGATGGCTGGGTGGCTGAGGACAATAACTGCTGCAGGAGGATCATCGGAGGCTGTGGCCCTTCCGGTGACATGTCCCCAAGGTCAGGGGATGCAGCTGCTCCATCATCTGAATTTGAAAACAAAATCTGTATATCCTACTTCTCAACAGCCAACCACCTCTACTGAAGGGAGTGTGCTGGCCCGCCTGCACTGTACACAACCAGGCATCAGTCCTCAGACACACAGGTCTCATAGCTGACAACTGCATCTGCAGCACAGCCAGCCCACACACCAGGCACGCGCTCTCCTTTTATGAGCTGCTAATTCATGCTCTTTGTACATGTTTCTACTAGAGTATCTTCTGTCACATCTACATAAAACCCCCTGTTAAGAAGATACCTGCATGTAGAGTCCCGGGCTCCTGAACAGCTGGCTGAGACAGTATCTGCCGTAGTTTGTCTTGGTGGGAAAGCAGCGCCCGCCCTGCTTTCAGGATGTACAGCTTCAGCTGCTGGCTGCGCAGCAGGTCCAGGTCTACTTGTCCTATGGAACAAAAGAACCAGTCAGAACCAGATATCCAGCTCATGTTCACCATGTGTGCCATCTCTACAACGGGAAAGCAATGGCGTGGCTTTCAAGAATGAACTGATTAACAACAACTGTGACCTCTGACCCCTAGGTCTCCTTCCTTCAGCGCCCTAGGTATCTATCTTAATGCATTGAACTGAAGGCTAGAACCATGTAAGCATTTCCTGCTATCATTAAATGTTTCCCAAATTACTGAAATTTCAACCAGACACAAATAAAACATTTTCATATTTTCTTGCAATATTCCTAGGAGGAATTTTGTCAGAAGCATCTAGTTTAACTGAAGCCATTTCCCTAGAATGAGCTCTCTGATCTAGTGATATGAAGGCATGGCACATGTGTCTGACAGCAGACCAAGGACCACAGAATACCCTATGCAGGAGAGGAGCAACTTTCCTAAGCAGGGGATGCAGGAGGCCTTGGGGACAGCACAGCAAGTGTAGGTTGAGAGAATGAAATCAGATGAGTCCTTGAGCACTAAACTTGGACCAACGGGCAGACCAGTTTGTTCACCATGATGACAAAAATGGAGGCAACTGGGAGAACACAGACTGAATTTGAGGCAAACGGCTGCTATATTCACAGGCCCTCCACTCAGAGCTGTGAACTGCAGACTCAAAATTAAAGGTGTTTACCATCACAGAGGTTGGAGCAACAACAAATATGGAGAGTAAACAGGGGGAGTATGTTCAAAGAGGAGACAGAATGAGATGGGGTTACAAGGGAAACCACAAGATTTCAAAGGTATAAAGAGCAAGAGAAATAGAAACAATCTCTGAGAATAACCAAAAGGCAGGAAGAGGAAAATCCCAAGAGTGGTTACCCAGACCCAAAGGGAGGAAAGGCTTTAAGGAAGCTGCCCACCACAGTTAGAGACTAAGTCAAGAGAATCCAAAGACAAAGTTCTTTAGGGCTGACCCTGAGAATGTCATGAACGGAGAAACAAACTCGATATCCTAAAAGTCTGCTAAGAATAGGTGCTGGCAGTTCAAAGTGATGGGGTTCCAAATCTGAAGTCAACGGCAAACCTAAAAAGTACTTTATATCCCTAACTATAGTCGACAAGTGCTATGTGAACTCCAAGGCTCCAACAGTCACACGAACCCACTCTGATAAAAGGACAAGCAATGCCAGTTCAGATTATTTTACCATGGAACACTATGCACTGACCTGCAAAGGCCTGTTTTGCTGATTTCTTTGTTTTGTGCTTTTCCAATTTGCTTCCAGCAAGATTCACCAACTCAGCCCAGACAGAAAGCATAGGCTCCGTGAAAGGCAGGTTGTTTACGCTAAAGGCCACAGCAGGGAGCTGAAGAAAGGGTACAAAATCCTTCAAAGAGTTGCTGATGAGATTAACAAAGTCTGAAATTTATTAAAGCATGAGACCTGAATTTAAATATGCATACTCTAAGTCATGTCCTGCCTGAGGATAATTCTGAAAGATACTACAGAAAGATAAAAGTACACATACAACAGATATACTCTATCTGTTTTTCTTTACCGTTCACCAACACTAATATATCAGGGTGGTAGTTATAATCTAAGACTTTTTCTGTACATTCCAAATTTACTACATGTACTTATTCCTATTATAATCAAAAATGTTTTATTAAAAAATATATAGTCAAATTGCACTT
>NC_022023.1:29760755-29774584 GCF_000317375.1 Microtus ochrogaster | reverse complement strand
GCACTTGGGTTACATAGAATTATATAACCTTCTCTACTGTCCTAAGGCATGGGCACTTGGGTTACAAAGAATTATATAAACCTTCTCTACTGTCCTAAGGCATGGCACTTGTGTTACAGCAGCTAGCTAAGCTATGGCATTCCCCATGATTAAAAAGCATTTTTCTAACTAAAGATTATTATCTTAAAAAATCATTTCTAGAAGCCAAATTATTGAATAAAAATACATTTTAGAAACTCCTATTTTAAATACTCAAAATTACCTTACAGAATGTCAATCTCTTTTTATGTCTAAAAGTCCCTGGCTGTATGCTCCCTGAGGCATACGAGCTAGCGCAGGAGGAAAGCTACATGAACTCCTGACTCACACAGATAGCTTCCTAGAAGACAACATAAAGTACAGGTTCTAACACTACACACCAGTTCCAGTACCACCCCAACACTCGAGAGCTCCGCCAAGCTACATACCGGTTTGAGCTGATTCAACGGGCAAACTCGGCACATGCGCATGTCACAGAACTGCACAGTGATTCTGCCCTTAGGGGTGATGCGAGTCACTGTGCCCTCTCCAAACTCATCGTGCATGACCTGGCCTCCCAGGCGCAGCCGGCCATCGATCCCTCCAATCACAGCCAGCACTGCCATGAGGCCCCCCACTTCCAGGTTCTCAGAGTCTGGGAAGTAGTCCTCCAGCAGGGCCTATAAGGGAGACAGAGAGTGTGAAGTGCAGCTAAACTCAAGTCCTTTATCTCATTCACTATGTATAAATTCACTTTAGGAAACAGAGCATCACTACATTGTCCCAGACTTGTGAGCTCAGGCTAACCTTCTGCCTCAACCTTTCAAGCAGTTGGGACTACAGGCATACACCATGCCTATCTGAATTGTTAATTTCTTTAATAGTTATTTCCATCAAAATGCCCTTAAGTAAAAACATGAAACAAAAACGCTTCGTGTTTAAAAAATAACTTGACTGCTAGGATCCCAGCATGCTGCTAGAAACCTGGAACACACCCTTTCTGGAGTCTTCCCAGAGCAGCTGTGTGTGACGGAGCAGAGCTGGGAGTTAATGTATTTGTTGATGAGGCCGTTCCACTGGGTGAGCGAGTGCAGAGTGCGGAGCAGCCCTACCACCTCCTCAGCCAGAGTGCTGCTGTGAGTGGCAGTCAAGGAAGCCTGCGGCCGCGCCCTCCGCTTCCTCAATGTGGATTCTGAAGCAGAGAGAAAACCAAGTTGCATTGCACAGCACTCACTAAAGAGGGGCACCAAGGACAGGCACCGCCACTCACCTCTAAGTAATGGGACATCAGAAGAACAAGTAGTGAGCAAGCTGCCCAGGAAGCCAAACAGCTTTTCCACCAGACACTTCATGTCCCGTGCCCTTTCTGTCTTGTCCCATGACGGAAGAACTGCTTGTAGTAAATGGACAGCTAAGATCTGCTCAAACACAACACAAAATGACATCAGACAGCTTTACCTTCTCTTTACTTTATCCCTTAATGAAATTAACCATCTGCAACTTTGACATTCATGATTTATCAGATGGTTAACAGGAAACTATCAAATTCAAAATGCATGATTTAAGTGAAACTGTTCTTTAAACTTAATTCCTGGCAACCGTGCTACTACTTCCATGGGCAGATGAGAGCAACTGAGAAAAGGCAAAGAAGCTTATTTAGCAACTGAAGGGACTGCAGTAATCAAGACCCTCGGCAGCCAAGGCCAGGAGATTCCTGTTGCACCTGTGGCTATTTTCTCCATGAAGAAGCATGGTTACCAGGTCTAGCTTCACTCAGGACTGCCGTCAGTGAGCTGGGTTTGGCTAGCAGCACATTACCTGCCTCTGCAGGGAGGCGGCAGTGAAGGGCGCATGCCCCTCCACAACCTTCATGAGCAGCGTGATCCACCTTGGGGAGCTGAGGGCCCCACAGGCCTGTGGGGTGAGTGCGATGCTCCGGACGAAGCCCAGTGTACACCAGCTCCGGTGCTGCTCCCTGCACACCAGTCTGTCTGGAAGAGCTGCCAGAGGAGACAGAGCACGCTTGAACCAAGAGTCAGAAATCAAGCATGAGCACAACCCTCACAGTTAAATTACCTACCAATTCATTTTGGGCAATAAGCTGCCTTACAAGGGGACTCAGACAGGAGTGGAGAAAGGCTTTAAGTTGGCTCAAAAAACATTTCATGGCATCATTTTAACCCTTTCAAATGCATGTGATCAGACTAGTTAACCTACTTACCCTGTTTCTACACTTCTAACAGCAGTAATTTACAGTGCACAACTATTATACTTTTTAATCTCATGTGCCTTAAATGTCCCCACAATTTTGACTGACATCATTAAATGCCCAATCCAAGTATACTTCATTTTTTTCTTATGTAGCCAGAACACATGATCTACTTCTCCAGTGATGGGATTAGAGGGACATTCTAATATGCCCATGAGAATGAGGTTTTCTACTCCTGACTTCCCAGTGTCTACTTTCTACTCTCTCTCAAGTTAGGATGTCAAGCCTATGGTCTGAGTTCCCATGGCAACAGCAGCGGCAGCAGCAGCAACTCAACTTCCCCCAGCCCATGCTGCCTTCCTGCCCTCCAAGCTCACTAAGGCCCATGTCTTAGCTAAGACACAAGCTCACATACTAACATTCACTAACTCATAAAATTTCTGAGACATATTCAAATATTGTCTGCCACGATCACTCACACATACTCACACAAGCTCTCACCTTTACTACTACTGCAATCACTAGTAGACTCACAATCATACATTGCATACAGAACCAAAGTAAACACTTTGCATACATCCCTCCTATTTACACAGAAGACATATGCTTAGACAATTACTCATACTAAAATACGCATACATATCCATTTGCGCTCATCTACCTATGCACATATATGTGCTCACTTTCTCCCTCTATCACCAACCAAGCCTCCTCCCAGTGACACACTCAAAAGTCTGACCTTTGCTCTCCTATGTACGTTCACAACAGAGACACTGACAGCATGCATGTGCTCAGCTAACACTCAACACCTGCTCCCATATTATCACAGCCATGTGTGCCCACGTTTACCACCCCCAGCCCACACCCACACACCCTCACTCTCACTGGCACGGACACTCGTGCATGCTCATTACCAATACTTGGTTTTGCACTCACAGTCAGGAACAGACACTCCCTCCGACCACTCTCACACACTTGCAACCACACAACTGGAACACACACAAGCACATTCCCACTACATCTGACACAGCTACTTGTCCACAGACGTTCCCATACATACATACTCACACAACCACACTGAAACACTCAAATACACATAACTTCATGCTTCCAACACAAGATCACTCATTCAGTGTGATTCTATTATTGGTTGCTAACCGATGACCTGGAATTAACTAAAACCAGAGATGCTAGCTACAGCTGGGAGGAATTTTTCTTGATGGGATTATTTGAAGTAGGAAGACACTTCGTAAATCAGGGCCACACCTTCTGGTGTGGAGCCTACATACAGGACATGGAAGGAGGAAGCCTGTTCTTTCCCGCTCCTTGCTCTCACTGAAGTTCTTGTCCTCACGGGCATTACAGCCTACTTCTTTGGGGTTCTGGCATACACTGAAGGCCAGTATAGACAGTCAGCCTTGTGGACCAAACAACTACTGGATGCTCGGTCTGTCTGTTGAAATAGCTGGACCACAGTCTGTAGGCCACTCTAATAACCCTGTTTTTACACTGATAGATTCATTCTGTCAGTTCCGTTTCTCTAGAGAATTCTGACTGACATGCTCAGTGATGGCAAACAAACTCTCACACCAGCATTTACTCACACAGAGCTAACACACACATGCACTCACTCACTCACTCATCAGAAATGTATCCAAACACATCTGTGTGCATTCACACGCACAAACATGCTAACAGCTACGCATGCTCCAAATTCCTTTGACAGTCATACACACTTTCAGGCACACAGAAACACCCACCCAAGTTCAAGTGATATTTGCCGTTTTTACATTGGTACTCAGTCAGAACACCAGCATTCGATCCTAGTTGAAAATAAGGTCTCTGAGGATTAATAGTAAAGACTGAGATAACATGCAGGAAGGGGCTGGGCCCAAAGCAAATAAAGATTTCCACCAGAGAAGGACATAAGTGGTGCAGAGTGCACAGAAGACAAGGAGACCAGCAGTGAAGTCTGCAGCACAAGATGTCCAAGAAAAGGCAAGGGGAAGGGGCAGGGCTCTGCTGAGAGCCTGCCGTGAGGATCCCTGGTCTCCAGAGCTCTAAGGGAGCAGCACTAGAGGCTGAGTAGTCCTCACACATACACCCCTCCCCCATCCCATGCCCGCCCTCATTCAGTGCTAGCCTTGACTCTAGCATCTCAAAAGGGGAAGACATAAATAAACTAGATGAGGTCCACTGGTATCCCTGTAAAGAGGAAATCTGAAGCACATGTACACAAACACACACATGCAGAGGAGAGTGTAAACAAGAAGACAAAGACTATGTTCACATGCCTACAAGTCAAGAACTGTCAAGCAAACCAGTATTAGAGAAGCCTGGAACATATTCTCTCTGGTAGCCTCAGAAGGAAGCAGCCCTAGTGAAATTTTCTGTTGTTTGCTACATCATATCTATAATGCTGAGGTCCAGCAGCCACAGGGGCCTTCCTACACAAATCCTCACACCCAGACTGGCCCACAGACACACAGGCATGAGAGGTTCACACACACGCATCCACACTGAGGCTCTGTGCTCATATTGATTCATGTCATACATAGCTTATCTGTTGTTCCGCTTTCCACTAACATTCTCAGCAGTCCACACAGAGTCTTGGTAGCCTCGCTCTGCATGACATCAGCGTGGACACCAACGGACAGACACAGAGTCTGCAGTAAGTTAATAATGCTGGTCAACATCATCGCTGTGGGGTGGATGTTCCTGTCTCCTTGTTCAGCTTCTGAAAAGGACGGTAGAAACAAGAAACAGCAGTCCTGAATAAAATCATCTGGGGATGTCATTTAAAGTATTTAATACCACACTCTGTTTTTCTTTACAAAAACTGAACAAATTTTAGAGTAGTTTTAGGTTCACAGAAAAATTAAGAAGATACAGAGATCTAACAAGCTTCTTTTTAATACTAGAAAATGAAACAGACCTTCATAAGAAAAAAAGAAACTTAAAATTTATTCTCTTTCTCCCTTCTTTTTTTTTTCCCCAAGAGACTCTCACAATATTACCCAGTCTATCTCAAGTCCCTGGGTCCAAGAGATTCTCCTGTCTAAGCCTCCTGCCACTGCAACTGGCTACCTGACCATTTTTGCTACCATCTTCCTCAAAGAAAATGAGATTTAGGAGGAGGAGGTGCAGGTGCAGAAAGAGTGTAGAAGCTAGAGAAAAACCTCCAGTGTCTTTTTTTCAGGTAACATCCGTTTTATTTGTAAAGACAGGGCTTTCACAGAAACTTGTGAATTGCTGATTAAGTTAACAAGTCTGGCCAATAGATCTACACCAACCAGTGTTGGGATTACAAGCATGCATGTTACCATGCCAACCTTTTGCTGGAGATAGAATTCAGGTCCTCATGTTTACATAAGAATAATCACTTTATGAAGTGAGCTATCTACCCTACCCTAGAAAATGAGATTTCAGAGTAACATTGTGTTTAAGCAACCTTACTATATAAGCAATAAAATGATTCCAAAGTTTTGTATCTTGAAAAAGAAAACTTATCACCAGGCAGTGGTGGTGCATGCCTCTAACCCCAGCACTTGGGAGGCAGAGGCAGGTGGATCTCTGTTAGTTCGAGGTCTACAGAGCAAGTTCCAGGACAGCCAAGGCTGTTACACAGAGAAGCCCTGTATCAAAAAATCAAAACCAAACAAACAAAAACGTCAAGTTATCAAATGTCTAGGAGCTACAACCGGAGCAAAGGCAAAGCAGCAGCATCCCCTGAGCAGCCACGTGCATGGCCAGTCAGTCCAGCTGTGGGACAAGGAGGCCACGGCTCTGTCACACAGCCACCTCTTCCCTGGCTCACTCCACAATGACAAATACTCCCATACAGCTGGGAAGAAGGGGCTACAAGTGGTCCAGAGCCACACACTATAGCTCAGATGCTCTGACAGTATAGCCAACACTCACCCAAGAGATAAGCACTTGTCATTTTAGACTAAATGCACGCTCTGAGCCCACTGCAGTTTATGGGACAGCTTCTCTCACATTCCACGCCAGGAGCTCTCTTCTTAGCACACCCTCCAACTATCAGGAATAGGGAGGAACTTAAAGGAAGCAGGTGGGGCCATGGTGTAGGAGGTTCTTCTGTTCATGTGTTGCTTTCATTGGTTAACGAATAAAGAAACTGCTTTGGGCCTGATAGGGCAGAACTTAGGTAGGCGGAGAAGATAGAACTGAATGCTGGGAAGAAGGGCAGAGTGAGAGAAGCCATGGATTCTCTGCTTGAGATGGACACCGGTTAGAATCTTGCCAGTAAGCCACAGCCATGTAGCAAAACACAGATTAATGGAGATGGGTTAAACTAATATGTAAGAGTTAGTCAATAAAAAGTTAGAGCTAATGGCCAAGCAGCGTTTAAATTAATACGGTTTCTGTGTGGTTATTTCAGGTGTAAGCTAGCCGGGTGGCTGAGACAAACAAGCGACCCGCTCTCCTTACAACAGGGGCATACCTTGAAGTTGGAGGAGGAAGAAACAAAGCGTCCTCAAACAAAATAAGTAAATAAATAGGTTTGTGTTGTTACTGTTTCAAGGTTCAGCAGGCAGAGATACCTGCCACCAGTGACCCCAACAAATTGTCCCCTAACTTATCACATACAAGTAAGACACACAAACACACATATAAAAACAAATAAAAAGACTTTAAGATCCAATTTAACAAGCATGCTGCACTCTATCTTCCACCCCACTCTGGAAGGGTGTCAGGAAGCACGAAATAAAGGTGAAGATGCGTCAGTTTGTCCAGGCTACTGGACCGAGCCCCTTTACCCATCTACACCAGAATCATGTGTAAGGGGCAACCAGAGCAATGTCTTCCAATGCATCCTGACCACTTCTAACTCTGCAGAGGGAAAGGATAGCCACCCAACACATGAACAATCTGCCAAGCTACCCTGACCTAAAGGGTTCTGTGAGTCACCCACCTGAGTCATCTTCTGTGTCTGAGTCCTCTGCAGAGGGTTGTGATGACACTGGCAACTCCACCAGCTTGAGGTCATACTTTCCTTCTTTACCCATCCTGTATGAGTTAGTGCTGCCCGTGTCCCACTGGACCCTGATCCAGCCATCCTCTCCCAGCTCACCAATTACACGGCCTAAGCCTGGCGGAGGCCCATCCTGAAACAGCAAAACCAAAGACCAGGTAAGAAAGTGACTGTCCTGTTCCGGACCCACCATGGTTCCTGTATTAATTCTATACAGAGATTTTCATTCAGCCTCCTCCTGACCCAAATATAACTAAAAAAATATATAGATTCTATCATTGTTTTTATTTTGTGTGGGGTGGGAAGGGAGGATTAAGACAGGGTTTCTCTGTGTAACTGCCCTGGCTGTCCTGGAACTCGCTCTGTAGACCAAGCTGGTCCTGAACACAGAGATTTGCCTGCCTCTTCCTCCCAAGTGCTGGAATTAAAGGCATGCACCACAACTGCCTGGCAATCATATCATTTTTAAATGCCATGAAATCACAAGCTCATGTTCCTTTATTAAAGAAAAGAATTCTGTCAACTAGGGGATTCTCTGAACAAAAGCATAGTGAGTGTCCCAGCAATCAAAGTGGCCTTTCCAATGACCTCAATCACTAGGCCCAAGAGCAATATTCTGTCAAGTATCCCAAGAGAGAAAGGTATTGACAGGGTGCCATTACCTGATCTCAGACAATTTAATTTCTAAGAATACGGAGACCAAACCCATGCTTAGCAGTGTGTCTGAGAAAATCTATGTGACATCACGGGAAGGAAAATATTGTCCTCATGTCTTTTGCCTCTATTTTATTGCTCAGAAATCAATAACTAAGTCCTCTATTTATCTTGTAAGTCCCGAGTTCAGATAGCCACCTATTCCAATGTCCACTGATTGGTGTTAGATGTGCTAAGATGTTAATGAAAGGTCTGAGTACCTGGTCACCCCACTTCCAGTCCACGCCTCTCATGACCCTGGTTCCAATCTTCATCATAGCAGCCAGTTCTGGCCCTGAAACAGGGAGCTGAACAGGAGCGGTTTCCTTCCTTGTTTCCTCCAACACTGTAGCAGAGGCTCCCCGGGCAGAAGCACTCATGTCCTCCTCAACACTGTCACAAGTAGGACCTGTCAGAATGCCGAACAACAGCTGAGCCTGTAATTAGTCACAATGTCCTATTTTTACTATTTTTAAAAATTGCATTCATGTGTAAGTTGCATGTCTGAGCGTGGGTTTGCACATGTGGGTACAGTGGCAGCAGTGTCCTAGAGCTGGAGGTACAGGCAGTTGTAGACCAGCAAACTCGGGTTCTCAGCATCAGGGGGGAAGTACTCCTTCAACAGCAGAGCCATCTTCCCAGCGTCCAATGTGCTATGTTTTTACAGACACATCAAAAAATGTGGTGACATCATATAATCCTAGCACTAAAGAGGATCATGAGCTCAAAGCAGACTGTTCTACACAGAAGGATCCTGACACACAGAGACACACATGATAGACAGACAGACACACATACACACACACACACACACACCACAAAGATCAAGAAGAACTGATCAGCACTAAGTTTAAAGAACTTATACTGGAGTCTCACCCCCAACCCTGCAGGAAACCATCTGCAAGTGTCTTCCCTCCCTCTCCATTCCCTGGGAACTCTGCAGACGCTGGCAGGACCCAGCCTTTCTCACCCAGCCTCATCCTTTGTGTCAGCCTCCAATACCCAAGGACACTCTCACCTGGAAACTCACTGGCCGCCACAGCCTGGGAACCCAGTTAGGTGATCTTAACTTTCCTCCCATGGCAAGTTCATCAGTCTCATCCCCAGCCTGTAGCAGACCACATGAAGGGGCCTGGTCATCCTTTCTAACTCTATTCTATGTCAAATCTCATGGTAGACCCAGCTTTTTTCCTTCTTGTGGACCCACTCAGTCCCCTTTTAGCTCATCTCCAGGCATTCATATCAGGCCCTAATACCAAGGAACAGATTCTACCCAGGACTCCCAATGGCCACACCTGGCAGCAACTCAAAAACCCAAAAGAAGGTAAAACTAAAATTTAAAAAATTTAGGAAGTCACACAAAAACCTCAGAGGTAAGCCTCACCAACAGAGTGGATGAAAGATAGAATCTCAGGCATTAAAAACAAGATAAAAGACATAAATACCCTGGCAAAAAGAAAAGGGAACGAAAAAAGTTAAATCCAAAATAATTCAGGCACAAAATATCTAGAAAATCTGGAACACTATGTAAAGACAAAATCTATGAATAAACGTAATAGAAAGAGAAGAAACTCGGATCAAAGGCAGAGAAAATATTTTCAACAAAATCACAGAAGAAACTTTTCCCAACCTAAAGACGGTGATCCCTATCAAGGTCTAATAAACATATAGAAAACCAAAGAGAATGGGCCAGAAAACAGACTGCCCTGACACATAATAACCAAAACACTAAACATATACAAAAAAGAAAGGACATTAAAAGCTGTAAGAGAAAAAGTCCAAGTAATATATAAAAACAGACCCAATAGAATAATATCTGACTTCTCAATGAAGACTAAAATCCAGAAGGGTCTGGATCAATGTTCCACAAACTTGTAAGAGACCACAGATGCAAAACCAAAATACTACACCTGGCAAAATTTTTAATCACACTAGACAAAGAAAGAAAAAAATTTCATGACAGAACTAAATTTAAGCAGGATCTATCTATAAATCCAGCTCTACAGAAGGTGCTAGAAAGAAAACTTCAATCTACGAGGTTTATCACACTCAAGGAAAGAGAAGGAATAAATAATCTCAGAGCAGCAAATCAAGAGTGGAGGAGCCCACGCCATGACAAGAAAATAACAGGAATCAGCAAACACTGCGCACTGATAACCCTCAACATCAATGGTCTCAGTTCACCAATAAAAACCATAAATTAATAAAAAGACAAACAAATAAAAAAGAGGATCCATCCTTCCACTGCTTTCAAAAACCACACCTTCCATCAAGGACAGACATCACCTCAGCATACAAGGATAGAAAAGAATGTTCCAAGCAAATGGACCCAGGAAGCAAGCAAACGGAGGTATTTAATATCTGACAAAGTACACTTCAAACGAAAATGAGTAAGAAGAACTAGGGAAGGACACGGCATACTTGTCAAAGAACAAATCCAAGAGAATCATTCCAAACATCTACGCACAAACACGAGGACACGAAGTTCACAAAGAAACATTGCTACGGCTAAGATCACATGCTGTCCTTCACCCAGTGAAGGCAGGTGATTTCAAAATTCAACTCTTGAAACAGATGGATCATCCATGCAAAAACTAAACAGAAAAATGCTGGAGCTAAATGATGGCATAAATAAATGGACCTAGGATATATTTACAGAATATTTTACCCAAAGACAAAAAAAGGAAAAAAAAAGTGCCTTTTTCTAAGAGCTCATGGAAATTTTTCCAAATCTACCACATACTTATATTTAAAGCAAGTCTTAAAAGATACAAGAAAATTAAAATAACACCCTGCACCCTACCTGACCATCAAGGATTAAAACTGGTTATCAACAACCACAAAAACTGCACAAAGCATACCAAGTCATGGAAACTGAACAACTCACTATTGAATGAAAAGTGGGTCAAAACAGAAATTAAAAAGAAAATTGAAAATTTTTTGGACTGGAATGAAAATGAAAATACACCATGCCCACATATACAGGAAACAAACTATCAGTCCTAAGAGGCAAGTTATAGTGCTAAGTGATACCCAGAAAGTTGAGGTCTCACATTAGCAGTGACTTACTGACATGCCTGAAAAGTGTAGAACAAAGTGAAGAAATAACACCCAAAAGTAGTGGATGGCAGGAACTAACCAAACTCCAGGCAGAAATCAATAAAATACTAACATAAAACAGTACCATCACCATCATCAACAACAAAAATACAAATGAATCAATGAAATGAGTTAATTCTTAATGAAAATCAGTAAGATTGATAAAAATTTAGCCAAATTAGTCAAAACATGTAAAGAGAAGATCCAAATTAATAAAATTAAGAGTTAAAAAGGGGGACATCACAACAGACAGAAGAAATCCAGAGAATCATAAGGACATAGTTTAAAAATCTATACTGTACCAAATAGGAAAATCTAAAAGAAATAAATATATTTCTTGGTATATACCACCTACCAAAGCTAAATCAAGAATACACAAGCAATTTAAACAGATTACAGTCGGTAGTGAAATAGAAACTATTATTAAAAGTCTCCCAAGCAATAAATAAATAAATAAATAAATAAAAGCCAGGCCCAGAGAAATTCAATGCAGACTTCTACAAGACTTTCAAAGAAAAATTAATGTCAATACTCCTCAAATTATTCCACAAAATAGAAACTGAAGGAACATTGCTAAATTCTTTTGACCAAGGCCATAATTACCCAGACACCTAAACGATCTAATGACCGGAAGAAGCAGAATTCCAAACTACTGTAAGAGCCAGAAGAACAGGAAGCATGCTTTGAGACTGCACCTCTTAGGAAACCCAGGAACCTGTCTAACCCTAGACAAGGAACCAAGGAATGCTGAGAGGGAGAGAAATCGTCTTCCCAGGGAAGAACCCACAATTCTTTTTCCCCCCACTCTTTTAAATCCTTCTCATTTAATTGTAACAGAGCTTGTGCACAAACTGAACACTGTAAGACCATCCCAGTCTTCCAGGACGAGTACCATTCACTCTTCCACCCCCAACAGTATGGCTCACTAGCGCTCATTACAGCTGAGAATACTTCCTTAGTAAACTGTTGGGTTTCTCTCATCTGCCATGTTCCTACACTGGTTTCCTGTTCCAGTATTAAACAACTTGGAAAGAACAAGGGGCGCCCTCCAAACTCCAGCATCCACCTGCAGAATTACTATGTGACCTCAGTGTTTTCTCCTTTTACCATCAAAAGAATCAGAGACAGTTATCCAAGAATTTATATACGAACATTCCTAGCAAAATCACTCACTAAAGTAAAATAATAAAATATCCCAACTGTCCATCAATGGATAAACAAAATGTCAAATACTCAAATAATAACATTTCAGCCATAAAAAAGAATGAAATACTGACTTACAGTAAAATACAAAGACAAAAGCCTACAAATTATGACAGCACTTACATGAAATCCTCAAAAACTGTAAATCCACTGAGACAGAAAGTCAACTTGTGGCTGCAAGGACAGGAACGTGGGAGAATCAAGTGTGATGGGTAAACAGGTTGCATTTGAGGTTATGAAAATGTTCTAAAATAACACAGTAGTGACAGCTGCTCCAAATGGTCACTAATGGGGACCCTTCACCTTTAACCCCAGCACTCCGGAGGCAGAATCAGGAGGATCTCTGAGAGTTTGAGGCCAGTGTGGCCTCTATGGAGAGTGCCAGGCGAGGCAAGGGTGTGTGTGTGTGTGTGTGTGTGTGTGTGTGTGTGTGTGTGTGTGTGTGTGTGTGTGTGTGTGTATAACACAACACGGTCAGAGAGAAAATAAAGAAAACAGACGTTGATGTCAGTAACACTGTTCAGTCACACTCAGCACAGTTAAAAGGCTAGCTTTTATGGGTAGATGTGTATGTGTGCTGTGTTAAAGAGAAAATGTAAGTCACGTTTTTCTAAAGGATCCAAGGTCAAAGCCAACCTACCGATCAGCCTCAGTGCCGTCTGTGTGAGGGCCAGTGTGCCTGAGTTGAGCAAGAGATCAAGGTTGTTTGCACCATGCTGCAGGGTGAGCATGCTGAGCATGACCAGAAGAAATCGAGCTTGTGGGATGGTCCCCAGACTTGGTCCTGCCAGGTTTTCATTGGTGATGGTTTGCAGGGGGACAGGCTGGATACCTAATGAGCATTAACATTCAGCTGAATTTCTCATTTATAGGCACAATGCAGTTGATTCACAACACAGTGGAGTTCGGTTATTATTTAGTTATTTATTTATGTAACTTCTTTTTTTTTACAGTGGGTTTCCCCATAGTTACGGCAGATCAATTTTATTTTGTGGTATTCTTATCATCTGCATACCACATACTGTGATCTTTGTCTTCAAGATAAAGTACAAAAGGGGAAAAGTTAAGTTAGTTTAGTGATAAGTTCTAGTACAATTTTCACCATTATTGTCAAACTAAACTCTGTAATAATGCCAGTATTTAAGGGAGGAAGCTAAGCTTTTCCTGATTATACTGCTTCAAAAATTCAGAGATTCTGAAAGGGTTTCCAACAGTATCAGCACAGAAACTATTTAGAGCTAGGAGTACTGGTGCACACCTTTAATCACAGTGCTCTGGAAACAGATGCAGATAGACCTCTGTGAGTTGGAAACCTACCTGGTTTAAAGTTTGAGTTCCAGAACAGCAAAGCATACATAGTAAGACCCTGTCTCAAAAAAGAAATGAAACACCAAAAAATTCCAAACAAATACCAATTTAAAAGTTTGGGGACAAAATAAAAAAAGTTTGGGGATAAGAACGCCAAAGTGTGGCACTGCATACTACACAATAAAACCCTAAGGTTAATTTATGTGTGTGTGTGTACTAATATACATTAATATAAATATATTACATAAATATATATATATATATTTAGCACTGAGCAAGGTGGTGCACACCTTTAATTATATA
>NC_022023.1:29727573-29760655 GCF_000317375.1 Microtus ochrogaster | reverse complement strand
TTTCCAAAAGTGACTTTTAGTAAATCTCTACACTACACACTTAAGATCAATGACATGGCACTGCTGCAATCACAATCAGTACCGTATTATCAGTTTTAAAATAAGGACTTTTAATTATCACGTTTTCTTTAGCTCACCCAGTTCTTTAAATCTGGCACTCGCATCCATCAGAACACATCGAATATTCTGAACTGCCCAAGCATACAGCTTGCCGAAAGTCACTTCCAGCAGCATCCGATTGAAGGGTGGAATTAAATCTACATCCTTCAAGCAGTCTGTAAGTGGTTCCCTTTCAAACAAAGAAACAGAATTAGACTCACAACACTGCCAGACTTTTAACTCCAGAAGAACAGCAGTGTCTTGCCAAGATTCCCATATTTGAGAAAAATTTTATAAAGCTTTACCCTATATCAATTCCTTCAGGAATAAGTCTTTGCCATCCACAAAACATAGCATATTGTACAGAAGGAAGTAAGAAACTCTTGGCTGCCAGTTTCAAAATTGTATCTATCCCTTCCAGACGAACCTCTGCTCTCTCCAACTGCAAAAGAGCAACACTTACAGTCAGTGCTCCATCCGACTCAGTGTGAAGAAGCGTGCCACACAAAGTCTTACCTGTTTCAGAAGGCACTTTCGCATTTTCTCCACATCTACCGGCTCTTCCTTAAGGGCAAATTCAACGATGGTACTGAGCAGTGCAGACTGTGGGTAAAGGCCCTGCACATTCTGCTTTAACCACTTGTATTTATGAACTCCTGTAACTGTATTCAACAGCGGCTGCCATTTGTCCTAACAAATAGAAGAACGTGCTCCATTAGTTCTCTACTAACATGAACTCTAAACAAGCAGCACTAGCAGTTTTGTTGTTTGCTCATCTGGTTATCACTAAGAACAGGACCCAGGACTTTGAGACACAAGCAAGAAAAGCACCCCGTCACTGTTATTTTAAATTGAGTAAGTAACAGATTACTTTTTAAAAACATTAATTGCCTCATGGACCAATAGTTTCTCAAACAAATAAGGAAATGAATGAATGCTACATTAAAAAAAAAAAGCTGGGCGCTGGTGGCACACACCTTTAATCCCAGCATTCGGGAGGCAGAGGCAGGCAGATCTCTGTAAGTTTGAAGCCAGCCTGGTCTACAAGAGCTAGTTCCAGGACAGGAACCAAAGCTACAGAGAAGCCCTCTCTCGAAAAACCAAGGGGGGGGGGGATGCACTACAGAGCCAAAACCAAAAGGAAACAGTCCTCTGGCAGTGTGACTGGACAGAACACTGTCAGTCAAGGTTAATAAGAAGTCTGGGGCCACGCTTCTAAAAACACACTATATTCAGGAGCTTGCACGTGCTCAGGACAATGGCATGGCACTAGAGATTCCTCTGCTGTGTGCAGTGTTTCTATCACCCAATCTAAGAACCACAGAGAATACTTCACCTTGGGAGACTTCATGGAAATGGGTCTTTTGTCTACATTTATAGGACTATGAGGCAAAACACAAGCTTCTTCTAAATCACTCTCTTCGTTCCCAATCTTTTCTTCACCATCAGTAGATTCTGGCTTCTTAGGAACTGTATTTTAAAACACAAAAATCATTTATAATATTGTTAATTAAGAACTACGTTAATGTGCAAGAATGTATGCGCTGGTTTTTCCGTCAGCTTGACACAACTGAGAAAATGCTTCCCTAAAACTGGCCTTGGGAGGGCAAGCCTGAGGGTCATTCTCCTAATAGTGATTGATGTGGGAGACCCTAGCCCTTGCCATCCCTGGGCAACTGGTCCCGGGAATGTAAAAGAGCAGGCTAAGTAAGTCGTGAGAAGCCAGTCAGTGAGCAGCACTCTTCCGTAGCCTGTTTCACCTCCTATCTACAGACTCCTGCTGGAGTGCCAGCCCTGACATCCCTCAGTGATGAAGTGTGACCTGAGAGTTGTAAATGAAATACACCCTTTCCTCCCCAACTTTCTTAGGGTCAGTGTTTATCACAGCAACAGAAAGACCTAGAAGGATGCATATTTTCTTCAAAACAGCACAGAATGACACTGTCAACTGTAGTGTTCAAATGAAAAAAACTATTACAATATGTATCCCATGACATCTAGAAACAACACTGACATAGGTCAGAGTCAGGAGAAAAAAGTACAGCAGACTCTCCTGAAGAACAAAGGTGAGAGCTGGGCCATGCGGCACACCGTTAGTGCCAGCACTTAGGAGGCCGTTCAATCTGCCCAATTCGCTATAAACACTCAACACTACAGTCTCTACCTCACGAAGAGGAGTTATGGACCACATAAATGTCAACAGGGAGAGGCAGGCGACAGCTGGAGGTGTGTGCTGCCGAGCCTGACAACCAGACCTTACTCCTTGGAACACACAGATGGTAGGAAAACAGACTCTTGCAAGCTGTCCTCTGATCCTCACAAGTATGTCATGGCAGCTGTGCCCACATGCATGTGCGTGTGTACCCACATGCACACTGTGTGCGTAAACACACACAAATCTTTTAAATGACACTTTCATTTATGAAAGCTGCAATTTATATTTCATGAAATTTCATGAGTCAAAATAGTACCCTTCTTTCTGATTTCTTCTTACAATTTAAAATTGTAAAAAATCAAGACTGAGCCAGTCACCTGGGCTGGAACGGGACCCAAGGCAGCGAACTCCAGAGGAACAGGACTGAGACAGTGACCTGGGCCTGAGCGGGCCTGGGACAGTGAATTCCAAGGGAGCAGGAGCGGATCCAGACCAGGGACATTTACAGAAACAGGTCTGAGCTGACAACCTAGGATAGAGTAGGCCTGAGACAGCAAACTCCACGGGAACACTGAGCAACCTCCAGGAACGTGGAGTTACCAACAGGGTGACTGGAACCATGGCAATGACTGCAACATGAGGAGCAACCATCTAAGCCTTGGATCAATTGAAACCTGGAAGATTGATCACCAGAGTCACAGACAGCCCCAACTACACCAATCAGAGGAAAAGATGGGTAGACAAGGTAAAAACACATGCAACACCACAAAGAGCAACACAACACCAGTAAAATCTAGTGACCCTATAACAGCAACACCTGAACAACCAATTATAGATGAAGCAGAAGAAAATGACCTAAAAAAATCACTTCAGGAGAATGTCTGAAACTCTTAAAGAAGAAATGAGAAATTCCCTCAAAGAAATGGAGCAAAAGACAAACAAAAAAAATGGGAAGACATCAACAAATCCCTTAACGAAAGCCAAGAAAAGCAATCAAACATATGAAAGAAACTATTCAAGACTTAAAAATTGAAATAGAGACAATAAAGAAAACACAAGCCTAGAGAATTATAGAAACAGAAATCATGAAAAAACGATCAGGAACCACAAATGCAAGCATAAACAGCAGAATACAAGCGATGGAAGAGAGAATCTCAAGGGCTGAAGATACAATAGAGGAAATAGATTCATCAGTCAAAGAATACATTAAATCTAACAAAAGCTTAACACAAAATATCCAGGAAATATGGGACACCATGAAAAGGCCAAACCTAAGAATAATAGGTATAGAACAAGGAGAAGATGTCCAACTCAAAAGCACAGAAAATATATTTAACAAAATCATAGAAGAAAACTTTCCCAACCTAAAGAAAGATACAAGAAGCTTACAGAACGCCAAATAGACTGGATCAAAAAAAGAAGTCCCCTCTCCACATAATAATCAAAACACTAAATATACAGAATAAGCAAAGAATATTAAGAGCCGCAAAGGAAAAGGGCCAAGTATCATATAAAGGCAGACCTATCAGAAAATCACCTGACTTCTCAGTGGAAACAATTAAAGTCAGAAGGTCCTGAACAGATATGCTGCAAACAATAAGAGACCACGAATGCCAGTCCAGACTACTATACCCAGCAAAACTTTCAATCAACACACGAGAACAAAACAAGATATTCCATGACAAAACCAGATTAAACCAATACCTAGCCACAAACCCAGCCCTACACAAAGTACTAGAAGGAAAATTACAATCCAAGGAAGTTAGCTGCAACATCAAAAACACAGACAATTGATGATCTCACAGCAGCAAATCCCAAAGAAGGGGAAAACACACAAATTAACATCACCAACAATGAAAACTAAATTAGCAGGAGATAGCAATCACTGGTCATAAATATCCCTTAATATAAATGGACTCCAACTCACCTATAAAAAGACACAGGCTAACAGATTTGATAGGCAACAGAATCCATCCTTCTGCTGCATACAAGAAACACACCTCAACATCAAAGACAGACATCACCTCAGAGTAAACGGTTGGGAAAAAAAATCTCCAATCAAATGGACCGAAAAACCAAAAAAAAAAAAACCAAAAAAAAAAAAATGGACCTAAGAAACAAGGTAGTGTAGCTACCCTAATATATAACAAAGTAGACTTCAAAAACTCAAGCGTAGCACATAAACAACGTAAAGACAGCAAGAGGCCACATTCAGCTACAGTCCTGCTTGTCCTCGCTGATGTCCCACATGAAGGGTCTATCATCAGTGTGTAAATGAACAGTGTGACTCCTCTGTTAGCGTCTGCAGTGAGGAGCACTTCTACCGAATGTGCAGAGTGCTTTGGTATGTCTTCTTGCTCTTTTAAAGTTTTTAGACTAATTCTGTTCAACATATAACATAGAGAAAAAGAACAATATACCTAGGTATAAGGTGTTAACAAAGCCAGACTGGGTAGTCTAAACCCTGCAAGTTAAGAAAAGTATGGGTTGGAAAGATGGTTTATTGGTGAACAGTGGATGCCCTTCCAGAGGACCCAGGTTCAATTCCTAGAATCCACACGGCAGTTCATCATTGTCTGTAACCTCAGATCCAGGGAATTTGGTACCGTCTTCTGACTTTCAGGGGCACCAGGCATTCATGTGGTAGATAGACATAGATACAGGCAAAATACCCATGCATATAAAATAATAATGATTTTTAAAAAGAACCAAAGAAAGGGAAGTTTGTACCTTAACTAGCTCCTAAGTACTAAGAATTAAGCCCTAAGAACAGCCTCCTTTTAGGAGTGTTTTGGTTAAGTATGGGGGATCCCTATTATCTAAAAGCCTAAAGGCAGAGTCATGAAAATGACAAGCTTAAGAGTAGCATAGGCTACATACCAATGCCCTGTCTCTAAAAGAGTGTTTTTTGCTGGTTTGTGGTGGTGCACCCCTTTAATCCCAGCACTTGACGAGGCAGAGGCAGGTGGATTTCTGAGTTTGGGGACAATCTTGTCTACAGAGCAAATTCCAGGACAGCCAGGGTTATACAAAGAAACCCTGTCTCAAAAGGCAAACAAACAAAGAGTGTTTTCATGTACCTGAATTCTAGAGCCATGATAGGTGATAACGGATTGTGATGTTAAGAGTACCATATAACAGGTGCAAGAACTTTGCAACACAAGCTAGAAAAGCACCCTGTACTGATATTTTAAATTGAGTAAGAAGCAGATTACTGTAAAAAACATTAATAGCCTCAGGAACCAATACTTTCTCAAACAAATAAAGAAATGAAAGAAGGCTACACTCTGAGGAGTTGAAATTTAAGTGACTTGTGTCAATCACACAAGTCCTGCCTACCTACTGGTCTGACAGCCACCAAGAGAAACGTTGGACACCAAAGTTCATGAAAGTTCCCCTGACAGACACTAGCACTGGGAAAACAACACAGGTTCTTACAGGATCCCACCAGCAGGAGACCCTGGAAGCTGTGCCAGACTGGCTCTCAGCATCCTCCCACATATACCCCTTTTCCATACCCTTCTGTAACTTTTGCAGTGATAAACTGTAACTGTGACCATTAGCACATGCTATCAAGTCTGACAATATGCTGGATACACAGATCATCAGCCATTTCTACAGGCCAATGAGTTTCCAAGTGAGCTGGGAAGAAAAGCGGGGAGGAAAGAATAGGGGGAAAAGGGAAAAGAAGGGTAAGGAAAGAAAAGGGAGACATTAGGAGGAAGAAAGGTAGGTAGAAGAGAAAGAGGAAGGAACTGGAAGGAGGAAGAGGAGGAAAGAGAAAAGGGGGAGGTAGGAAGGGAGAGGGAAAATGAAAAGGGAAAAAAAAGCAAATGGACCGGGGAGAAGATGGAAAAGCTTCAAATATCATACAGTACATCTAGACACCCACAACAAGCAGTTCAAGATCCAGAAATAAGAAGCAACTGAGTTTTGACACAGGCCTGAGATCTGGCTATATACGTTTCCATAGTATCAGTACCTGTGTGCAAATGTGGTCCAAAAATATTTGAATTTATTTGTCTTGAGTCTTTGAGGAATGAATGACTATATCCAGGGAAGCCCACTATATTCAATTGCTGTAATTATTCTGCTTTATTTACCAATTTGTTGTGCTTGGTACTACCTGCAGTTTTGAGCACCCACTGAAGGTCTTAGAGTATATCACCCAAAGATAGAGGAAATTATCTTACTCAGTACTTCAAAACAACAAAACATTGTTCTCACAAAAAAAGGCAAAATAAAATGTTCCAATATATTTCATTACCAGGATGATAGTATAAATTTTTTAAAGTTCTTTCATTATCAAGTTACTAATCAGGACTTCTGTATTCAATCAAAAATATGCATAAATACTATCACAAAACATGAAAATGCCACAGGCAATGCCCACTATCACACACAACGTCTCTCTGAAGTCACAGACTCAGCCAAGGTAGGAATACATCCTGATGTTTACATCCCACAATGTCCCTCCGAAGTCAGACTCAGCAAAGGCAGGAAGGGATACACGGTAACGATACATCCTGACACTGACATCATTACCTCTCTTTTTCCTTCTTTCTCTAATGATCTTCTGAGCTATCCTCCTCCAACGCGGTAATGAGCCTAACAGCTTAAACTTAGACATTATAGAGAGGTCACTACAAACAGCAGGCCTCAATTCATTGAAGAGAAATCTCAAACGTTCGATGACAGGAGCACACACCTCCTTGTAAGAACGGCCCTGTTCTTGATGAGTCTGTGAAGTTAAACAGGGAAATTGATTAACAACAAATGTGTTGCAACTGTTTACCCAGCACGGAAAAAGATTAGAATCCACTCACCTTAATGAGTGAGCATTTTGCCTGGTAGACAACTCGACAAACATCCACCACAGATTTAGGCAGTGTTCTGTGCTTCACTTGCTCAATGCCAAGCGTTCCTACATGAACTAAAGATAATGCCACGTGACCTGTAAGAGACATTTTTGGAAAGGGCAAGGTAGGAATTAATTAATATAACCTGCACATCATTTGAAAGGTCTACAATGTAGTGAAAACACACAGGTTCTTAGCTCTGTACCTAAATCTTCATGTTTCAGGAGGCAGCATAATAGTAGACGGCCAACCTCCTCCACAGGATGCTCAGGAGGAAATGTGATTGGTGTGGTCAAGTGGCACTGTCTACAGTACCTTTCGATTTGACACAGAAAGTCCTGCAAGAAGAGCCAGAGGTAACCTCAGAGTCACGAATAAATCTTCACAAACCCCAACATACCATAGCATTGACCCAGCTTTTTGCCACAGGTATGGAAAGAAGTAATTATCACCTCAAAACCAAATCTCAAATAACAAGCAATACTGTGCTACTTGAATATTACAGAATGCTGAGTCAGAGTATCAAACACACCTTCACATTGTGGTCCTGGATGTTGTTGTCAGCGATGGCTTGCAGGAAGGCCTGAGAATGATCCCCCAGAGCCCATCTGTGAGAACACAGTCGGGACTTACTGATGGGTGTGCCCCCAGGAGAGCTACAGTGATCCTCGTCTTTCTCTTCATTGTAGTTGTAGTGAATCTGGCTGGTCTGTAGACCCCCAGAGAAAATCGATGACTGTAGCCACTCTACAAAATGCATAAGTATTCATTAAAGAGAAATAAACACACACATACACACACACAATCCTAAACAGAATACCCAGTTTCAAAAAGGACATTCAGCATCACTCTTGCTAACATACTTAAACTCTCAACACTAGTTATGTGAAAAAAAGTAACAGAACTTTATGACCTTAGCTATGGTGTGATTAGTTTAAATTGTCTATTTAACATAATGCAGAATCACTTGAGAAGGCTATCTGTAAGGGATTGTCTAGATCAGATGTGTTGTAAAGTATTATTTTAACTAGGCAAAGAAGTGTTACACTTTTTTGCTGCAGAGTATGACTTTAACTGTGTAAAGGTGTATTATTTTAGATTATGCTCCATTTGTTTAATTATGTAAAGATGTGTTATATTTGTTTCACCTTGGCTGCCTAAGGCACCAGATTGGACTAATAAAGAGCTGAATGTTCAATAGCTAGGCAGGAGAAAGAACAGGCAGGGCTTACAGGCAGAGAGAATCAATAGGAGGAGAAATCTAGGCTTGGGAGGGAAGGAGGAAAGAGAGAAACAGGAGGATAGAACAAAGGAGAAACCCAGGGCAAGAAGCTAGGCAGTCACCAGCTATACATGAGAAGCAGTGAAAATAAGATGTACAGAAGAAAAAAAAGTAAAAAGCTTGAGGCAAAAGGTAGATAAAGAGAAACAGGTTAATTTAAGTTAAAAGAGCTAGCCAGAAAGCTAACCAAGCATCCAAAACTAGTAATAGGTCTCCATGTCAAGATTTGGGAGCTGGTTAGTGACCGCACCCCCCCCCCTAAAAAAAAAGCCCGGTACACAGATGGGCCCTACGCACTTTTATGGAAGATTGCCTTTACTACATCTAAGCTGAGGGACACCATTCTCGGGATTTAGGTCCTGGACTGTGTAAAGTGGAGACGGGGAGCTGAGTAGCAAGCATGCATGTTTTTATTTTCTCTCTGCTTTCAACTGTGCACGGGATTAGCTGCTTCAAGTTCTTGTCTTGACTTTCTCACAATGATGGCCTGTTGACCTGCAACTGTAAGTCAAGCACACTCTTTCTCCTTTAAAGCTGCTGTGTGTCAAGGTGTTTGATCAGAGCAACGGGAACGGAACTAAAATGCACAACAGAACTTTGCAGGCTTCACAAGTACTGGTTTGGAGGTATTTTTCCCAAAGGATTCTTACATTGGGAGCTTGGTCCCCAACATTTCAATGTTACAGTATGGGGCCCAGGAGGGGGTCCTCAGAGGCAGGACACCATGGCTGTACCCGTGGAAGAGTAGATTTCGTGGGGCCCAGGAGGGGGTCCTCAGAGGCAGCTCACTGTGGCTGTGCCCGTGAGAGAATAGATTCGTGCCTACAGGGCCCTGATTAGCTCTAGAGAACAACTGCACAAAAGCATGAACTTCACTCTTAAATCACATTCTGGCTTTCTGTATTATCACGTGATCTCATCCATCACGGGTGGATGAGTCATGCAGCCAAATGGGCCTGCCAGTCAAGCTATTTCTGACGGTAGCAAAAAAATTAATACAGCACCTAAAGACTCACATACACACATTCACACGGGAAACCAGCAGGTGCTCCCCTTACTCCAGCTCTAAGAGGGAGGGCAGCAGAGGCCTATCAAGGGCACGGAGGTGGAAGATCAGCACTATACTAGAGGAGGAGGAGGGAGAGCAGAGCATTCTGAGTTCTGCAATCAGACAGAGATGCTGAGCATGCAGACAAGAAAGCAGCATGCCTGAACAATCTAAACTGTTCACAAAACTAAAGAAACAAGACAATATTTTAACAAACAACCCACATCTGTTTAAAGGAAACAGCTTAGAGATGGGAAAGCAACGGGTTGGAAAGGAGAGAGCTGTGTGTTCCGCATTTGAAACATGGGTCCAGCAGCTCTAACAGGATATATCTTTTGTTGTGGTGATTAGGGATATTTATAGCTGCTTACACCTCAGTGGAGGAAACCCCACTAGAAAATGAGTGGCATGCATATCGCTACAGGGATGTATTCAGTGTTCTTACTGGATACTTAGATTTAAAGTACTCGGGAACTTTCACAAATAGCTACATCAATTCTTCTAAACCACAGAGCTGAGCTGATCCTAATCACTTTGCTCTATGGAAAACATGAACAAGTGCCGGTTACCTCCCAAAGACAAGCTTCTGACCTGTTGGGGCACAGTGCCTTCCATTCTAGTTGTTCCTCTGTTGCCCTATGTGGAACTCATCCTCCACTAGTACAAGTCTCGGGGAGGAAGGCTAACAGCACCGTCTACCCCACAGGCAGCTCAGTGGCTTGGAGGCCATCCAAGACATCCACTCTAACAAGCAGCCAAGGTCTCTGACCTCTTCAACAGTGCCTTCCCTATGTGTAACAGAGTGAGGCACATAAATCTGGTTAGCAAAAGTAACATCGCTCTTACTGGCGCATTCAACCTCCACAGGAGACAGCGGTGTGCTCATTGCTAAATAGGAAGCATGTAATCCAAGAAGCAGGCCCAGGTTTCTCTCTGTGTCAATCAGAGGTGAAGACAGACTTCCCAGATCTGGTATGGTAACAACTTCTTGGTCAGGCTGAAAAAATTGTCAGTTGAGAAAACAAAGTTTATTAAATACAACACCAAAAAGACCAGGGGCTTGTGAGTGTAAGAGCTACTGCCATGAAAACAAGAAGGTGCCAAGGGCACTTGTTACCACCTCCTGCAGTGAGTTCACAGTAGAGCCTGGAGCACACTAGAGAGCACACAGAGAAAATAAACAACAGCTCTAGGGCATCAAAGAGGAGAAGCTCTGTTAAATGGCTGAACTAGGATACTCCCCTGAAGAACCCAAGAGGTATTTCAAATGACTTGTACATAATGTTTCCAGAAAGTGCAGTGACTCACTTGACCGCACAGAGACAGTGAGATGGAGAACAGTGGACACGCAGCATGTCTTAGCAGGACAGTGAGCCTTGGCCCTCGTGGGCAGGAAATCAGTAATTCAGGGTTAACAATAAAGCAAATGTGCTGTACAAGTAAACTTTCCAGTCACCCCACACAATGCACGAAGTTCATTTTCCCCTCCAGAAAATGCCTTAAGCCTCATTTGCTGACTTCTGTTACTTCCTGATATCTGGAAGGTTAGTCCAAATATACAAACTCCAATATTCATAAAGATGCATTTCTTTCTTAAATTACACTTCTTTTACTTTTCTCTAGGACAGTAAACCATTCTAAATTTTTATGTAAGTTGACCAACTGTAAAGCCAAAGCTTAATGTCTTTTTTTTAAGTGGAACATTTCTCTATTTCTGACATAATGTGAACTTTTCAAGACTTACATATAATAAACCTTAACATACAAAATATAAACTCATCCCCAAAATATCATGTAAACCAGCATAATCACTTATGTCGAAATATTAGTATAACAAGGTAAAAAGTCATTGCATAACAGGAAATACAGAGGGAGCCTCTCCTCACAACCCTGCATATTAAAGCAGGCACACAGGCTCACCTCCAAATACTGGCCAACACAGAACGCATGCATAGATTCCTGTGTGTCTTCAAACTGCAAAGCCGCTTCCAAAGCCACCACTGGATCTTCCCCTGCAAACTGAGCTAAAACAAAAAGGAAAGCAGCAGCATGAGTTCAATGCAATTTGACCAGACAGCTCTAATAGACACACAGCAGGCAGGAAGTAAGTCTGGTTCAACTCCAAAGTGTGAGCTGCTGGCATGGAAGAACCTGCTACTCTCACAGGCCAACTCAGAACTTAGGACAAGTTCTAAAAAGTACTAGAAAATAAAAATGCCAGCCTAGTCTACAAAGCAAGTTCCAGAACAGCCAGAGCTATTATACAAAGAAACTGTCTCAAAAAACAACCCCTTCCCAAAAAAACAGGTCATGGTGGTACTGACCTTTGATCTGGTAGGCAGAAGCAAATATCTAAGTTCAAGGCCAGACTGGCAGCCTTTCAAGAAACTTTACAGAGTTTCAAGACCGCAATGGCTACACAGAGAAACCTTGTCTCTCAAAAAAATAAAATAAAAAACAAAAAAAACAACAACAAAAGCATGATAATGGGAAATTCTTCAACTTGAGCACAAATTTGTTGTGAAGACAAGACCAACGTCACAGATACACTTTAATTCTGTTATACCTGGAAATATATTTAAGAATTCATCTGTAAGCTGAGGACTCTACTTAAATGAACACAGACGGTTTCTAACTATGGAATAGAGTGAGCCCTTACCAAGTATACTATTTCCTGTTAATGACTGCGTTTGGAAGTCCTTTATATCATACACTTTTCCATCAATTACAGTCCAGAAGCCGCCATCCTTATTGTGGTTCTCCAAGTCAGCTTTGCGTATCAGGGTGACTTCTTCATTATTTCTACAGCTCTGACCAGTGAAAAACGACTCTGGAAAACAGAAACCAAACATCTGTCCACAGAGTGATAGTAGCTACTGATACAATAAACTTTTAAAACATAATATGGAAGAAAATTTGGCAAAGTGAGGTGGTCTGAATGTAACTGGTCACCACAATCTCATAGGAAGTGGCACTATTAGGAGATGAGGCTTTGTTGGAGTGGGTGTGACCTTGTTGAAAGAAGCAGGCTTTGAGGTTTCCCATGCTCAGGTTACCGCCCAGTGTCTCTAAGACCATTTCCCATTGCCTGTAAGATGTAGGACTCTCAGCTCCAGCACCACGTCTGCCTGTACATCACCATGACGACTAAACCTCTGAAACTCTAAGTCATCACTTCAATTAAAAGTTGTTTTTATGAGAGTTGACGTGGTCATGGTATCTCTTCACAGTAAAAAACTACTGAGACGGAAAGTGGGGTTTTTTGGGCATGTTTTTGGTATGTTGTGTGTATGTTTGCACATATGCATGCTTACATGTTTGTGGGCACACATGTGTAGATGTGAATATACGCATGTGTGAGTAGGTGTGAGGAAGCCAGAGGTGGATGTATGTTTTCTTAGATCACGCTCTACCAAATTTATTATTTACTGCTGAATCTGGAACTTGCCGATTTGGCTGTTTTAACTAGCCAGCTTGCCCAGGCATTCCCAGATCCACCTCCAAGAAGCTGGGATTACAGCCACTAGGCTTTCTTTAGTTTTTAGCTTTGTTTTGAGACAGGGTCTCACTATCACTATACAGCCCTCACTGGTCTGGAACTCAATATGCAAATCAAGCTGTCCTCAAACCCACAGAGATCTCTGCCTCCCAAGTACTGGGAGCAGAGGCATGCGCCACCACACTTCCGAGCAGAGGCATGACCCATCACACCTGGCTACCTCCAGGCTTGTTTTTAATGTGAATGATGGAGATGCAAGCTCTAACCCTCATGCTTGCACCTCTCATTCCAGGGAAAGCATTATAAAGGCTCAATGGACAACCAAAGAGATAAAGAAATTGGCCTCAGGGTGGAGAGATGGCTCAGTAGTTATAAGCACTGACTGTTTTTCCAGAGGTCCTGAGTTCAAGTCTCAACAACCACATGGTAGCCCACAACCACCTGTAATGAGATCTGGTGCCCTCTTCTGGCCTGCAGGAATATATGCAGATAGAACATTGTATATATAAAAAAATATATATCTTTCTTTTAAAAAAGGAAAAACAAAGAAATTGATCTCATTATCTGTTCATCAGAAAATTTGTGAGAAAAAAATTCTTCAAGGAAAAAATGTCAAAGGCTTGTTGGATACAAAGTATATAATTACTTCTTTAAAAAAAGAAACATGTAATTAAGGCTTGAGCTGGCATTTTGCAAAAGCAATGCCTATCTAGTTAATATACATGTAAAAGTATTTTAAACCTAATTAACTATCTGAAGGGGAAAAAAAAGTTTTGTTAAAACTTCAGGGGCGGGGGGGCTAGAGATACAATGCAGTAGTAGAATTTTTCCTAGGGTGTGCAAGATCCTGGATATTATCCTTAGCACCAAAAAAGGGGAGGAAAAAAGGAAGCCACAGCAAGAAACAACTGTACATCCACCAAAATGGACAAGTACCAGGTCCTGCCATAAACATACAACAGTGAAAATCCACACCCGGAGTAGGGAAGCTGGCACAGTGGCTACAAAGTGTCACTTTGTGGTGAAAATCTAGACAACAAGCACTGCCATCAAATGTGCAAGCCAAAACTTGTCACACCCTAAACCTGGAAACAGCGAGTAGAATAAAGAAATAAGGTATGGTCAAATAATGATATACTATACAAAGCAATAAAAATGAACTTGATGGCAAGATAAAGCTAAGAGACCTAATGCTGGGGAAAAGAAGGCAGAGTCCAAATATAAAATATAAAACTTCAATTTCATTTACATCAAGTCTAAGAACAGACAAAATGAAAAGCTGTAAGTTCGGAAGCAAAAGCATACTCGATGAACGGAATGACAACAAGCTCTCATCCTGGACAGCAGTGTTTGTATTAGCCCCGCCATGCTTCCATGCTTAACCTAGACAGGTGGGACACAGCTTTCCCTGTGCGCTAACACAGAGCCAGTCTGTGCGCATGTGTGTGTATGTTGTGTGTGTGCGCGCACGCACACTTGCACTACAAACATTTATGTAAAATAAAATAAAAAGATGGGTTTGAGTGACTGCTGAGTGTTTGGCCCTGCACATGACATATAACCCCACCTTTACTCCAAGGCTCAGGGACCATGGTGGAAGAGGAGACAGAAATTATTTCTGTCTGTGGACATTCCCTGGCTGTTGTCAATGAACTAAGAAGCAGTGGCTACTTGTACAAAACTGGGCTTGTCAACAGACTATCATCAGTGTGGAAGGGTCCAAAGGTCCCATCTCTCCCTGGGCAGCTGATAGGTAATTAATAGTTGCTGGGAGAGAAGTAATCATATTACTCAATAGTGTAGCCACTTATGGCTTTTGGCTTAAGTAAATAACCCCCTACCCACGCTCATGAAGGCAACACTAATTAAGTCCAGGTGGGCCATCCCCTCCACCAACAACAAAACAGACAAGAAAGTAAATGATTAAACTGCTGGGCAGAAACAGGAAGGCGTACAGTGGGATGGGCAGGAAAATGGGTATGACCAAAGGAGACCGTGGAGAACCCATCCGTAACTATGACATTCAGTAATTCTTCTGAGACTTTCATACGTGGATGCAATGTTTAACACCTGCCACCCCCTTCCACCCAGATGTTGCCCCCCAACCTGTCCCATCCCCTCTCAAATTCGTGGGGGGGGGGTGAGCTTTGTCTTAAGTAATCCGTTCACTCTCATTTGTGTTGCCCTCATACTCATGATGAGTACGGCGCCTCCTACTGAGGTCCAGGCCCACATTCTAGATGACATCAACTGTCCACAGCTCCACAGTTAGGAGTGGAGCATTAGAAAGCCCTTCACAATCCCTGTTAAAGTGCTGCACAACCACACATCCAGGCCTTGTGTAGGCGAACACAGATGCTGTGCGGTTTTGAGTGTCTGGGAGTCTGTCTCACACCGGTCCTCCCAGCCCTCTCTGGCTCTTACCATGTTTCTGCCCCTCTTCCAGGAGTAGACCACCAGCTTGTGGATGAGCCCTCCACTCACTGCTGACAGATTACACAGAAGTGACAGACAGCTCTAAAGGGCAATTGGATACTGTGTCCATTTAGCAAAACAGTAGTAGTAGGTTCACCTACTCCCCAACCATGGGTCCTTGCCCAGACTTACAGTTCCAGGACTGCATTTCCTCCTGTGGAGGAAGCCTTAAACCTAGCCAACAACTGTTACTCCTGTAACGTCTCTGCCATTTTTACACCCAATGGCTTATCTTGCCACAATAATTGTTCATCACTACACTAAGACTGTTAAAGACTCTACCCCCACCCCAACTTTATGTCTACATGTCTTCAGGTACTATGAAAGGTAGCAGCTTCTTGACCAGTGCCAGCTTGATTTCTCCGCACCCTGTACCCAAGGTGTATAGTATCCCGAACAGCAGTCTTACCATCAAGTTCCTGCAGGAAACCAAGAGAAATAGCCATAGCCTGTATCATTTTGGAGGAGGCTCTGGGATTTCTCCAAGTAACAGCTTTAGAGAAAGCTTCCCACATGTGGTACTGGGCTTTTTATCTGGCAACCCAGTTACAGGGAGGAGCATTATATATGTGTTTGGGAAGCTTATAAAATAATAGACTTCCATATCACTTTTTTAAACACCCTAGTGTTAAGTCACATGTGGCATGGCTCAGGGGGTAACAGCAATTGCCACACAAGCCGGACACCTGAGTTCAATCCCCAGGAGGCACATAAGCATGGAAAGAGAGGCCTGACCACACAAAGCTGTTCTTGGAAAATTCACACTACGGCCACTCGCATGACCACCACTCAACGTCACAACCAACATGTACACACAAACAACAGTGACAAGAAAAAAAGACTTGAAACAAGTAAAATATTGATCAAATTCAATGCCCTTAATCAAATTTAGCAGAGAAAACAAAATAAGCAACACTTAGCTCACTCTGAAATAAAAACAGATAAATGGAACTGAAATAAGTATCAACTGCACTTAAAAATAAAATTTCTAAAAATGTAAAACTTTTCTTTAGGCTTCTGTCACTCTGGCCTAAGCTTGTGGTGTAAAGATGAGTATGGAAAAGGGGAAGGGGGAAACCAGCAAGAGCTTCCATGAAAGAAGAACCACAGCTCTAGCTAATTCCGAGCCCAGGAAACCAGTCACATAGAGCACAGAGACTTAGCCTCAGCTTCAGATCCCGCAGCTCAAAACCTGGGGCACTCAAAGGTCTGCTCCAACTGCTACACCCTACAGACAGTGACTGCAGACTCAGCTGAGTGCAAACCTCCCTATTCACTGTGTCACACAGCATGAGTGATCAGGAGGTCTCCTGGGCTGTCTCCTAGGCTGCGCTATACCTAGTCACCTAATAGTAACTTCTGGAAACACCACCCGGGGAGGGCGCTAGACCCAATCACCTTAATAGTAACTTCTGGAATACTGCCCGGGGAGGGCCTGCAAAATGTTTCTAAAAATCAGAATTTAACTACCTAAAGAAAAACCTCTCTGGAGTGTAACCTAATTCTCTTCTTATCTGGATTATATTCTATCCCCACTCATATGGCCATTGGTGAAAATGGCAGTAATTAGATGTCCTTTTTCAAGCTGTCTTTAGACAGGAACTACTGGGTGACATAGACAGAAAGAACACTTTCCTCGGCGCACATGCTTCAAGTGAAGAGGGCGTACCCATTATTCCAGGCCAGGCCAATTCTTCATGATCGTCCCGCTCCTTTCCTGGTGCCAAGTGGTTGAAACGATCCAGGTGCTCCAGGAGACCTCCGAGCAGAGGGATAGCTCCAGCCTCTTGCATGAGACTAGCATTTTTACTGAGCAGAAGCACTATAGAGACCACCAGCTCTGGAAGGAGTACACCTACATTTAGACAAAAACAATAAGATTTTTGGAGTGTGGGCTGGGGCTGTAGGCATGCCTAGCATGTACAGGCCCTGAGTTCAATGACACAAATAAAACAGAATTAAAACCTTGCTTTACATTTAAGTTCTAAGTCACAGAATAAAGACACTCGTTCACTAGCATATTTTTTCTTCTTTTTGGGGGGAGGCTTTTGAGATAGGGTTTCTCTCTGTAACCCTAGCTGTCCTGGAATTTCCTCTGTAGACCAGGTTGGCCTCGAATGTAGAGATCCGCCTGCCTCTGCCTCCTGAGTGCTGGGATTAACGACATGTGCCACACTGCCTGACTACAATACTGTTTTCTTAAAAAGAGCAGTAGAATTGTAAAGATTGAACCCTGTAGGTGACAAAAATATTTTTCAAAACACAGACCTATTTTACTGGTGGATGATTTACTTTAAAAAGTATATACTACAGAGAAACCCTGTCTCGAAAAACCAAAAAAAAAAAAAAAGTATATGCTTGGCAATATTTTTACCATCTGAAAGTAAGTCCTGAAAAATAATGCTCTAATAATCTCACAAAATTAGTACAAGACGCTGAAAGCAGCTATTAATTTTTATGCAGTAAAAATGAAATTAAATACTAGCCATTCACCTCATTACATTTCTGTTTGTATTTTAAGACTGCATTAGCAGCTTACTCAACAAAACGGCAGAGGGACAGAGGGAAGGAAAAAGAAAGGGGATCAGAAAATAAAGAGTGAACACAGAAAGTTTTATCAGCAGGGGCTACATCATAGCTTTCGCCAGTCTCCTAAGACAGCACGAGTTAGCGGAAGTCAAAGTACAAGGAAGGTGAACAGATAAAGTAAGGAAAGCAGGAGAGGCACCTGTGAAGTCCCCTTCCATTACACAGGCGACCTCTGCGAAGTGCTGCCAGCTGGTGGAAGCAATGCTGGCTGCCACAGGCAGTATATCTCCAATGTGTGTGCACAGGAGAGCTGTGTACTTTTTCAGCAAGGAACCAACACCCATTAGCTCAGGACCTGAAAGCAAGATTTAGAAAATTGCATTTTCACTACTAAAAATTTACTCTGATGACAGAATTGTTCTCCTATTCCACTCTCAAGAAGAGACTGTTTGTTTACCTGTCTTCCCAAGCAAGAACATATTTACCCTCAGCCTCTGACTCTTTTTTTATATCATGTTAACTAAAGAGATTACATCCCTGATAATCTTAAGAATTTAAATGCTTATATAATTCAGTAAAATAATAGTGTATCCACTGCTGGCATGATGGCTCAGTGATTAGGAGTAATTGTTATTCTTACAATTTACAACCATCCAGAACTCCAGCTCCAATGAATCTGACGCTCTCTTTTGACCTCTGTGAGCACCAAGCATACATGTGTTGCACACATACATGAAGGCAAAAGATTGATATACACAAAATAAACTTTTATAAATATATTTTTAAAGTATTAATATAAATAGATTAATAAATAAATAATAGATTAAAAATGTAGCTTCCAAAATTGGTGCACTTAATACAGTACAAGAACTATATTTGGATACACAGAATGGGCAGATTAAAACCAAAAAAAAAAATCAAAATTTAAAAGCTCCAAATGCATAAGTCAATTTCATGCTTTTAAAAACCTTACTGGAGGCTCTCAGCCATCTATAATGAGATCTGGTGCCCTCTTCTGGCATGCAAGCATACATAGAAGGAATGTTGTACACATAATAAATAAAAACCTTACTGGAAGCATCTGCACTCTGAGCAGTGTTCTCTCCTGGGTAGAGCTTACTGACGAGCAAGCGCTGGAAGCGCAGCAACAGGTCCAGGGAGGCAGACCGCTCACAGCTATGCTGCTCAGAGTCCAGGCACGACGAGATGCGGCGAGCAACGTCCTTCAGTCTGGCTACAGTCTGAGAGGCAATGTTTCTAAGAAAGGGAGAGAGAGTGAAAAACTAAACATTACTGCCAAAAAGCAAAGCAAAGAACGTGGCATGAACTAGTTATCAGAAGCACAGAGCACACGTAAATTACCCACCCCAAATGTGTGAAGTGGATCTGCACCAAGCACACCCTCATTCCAAACTGAGCAGATGCCAAAGATCTAACAAAGTCCTTGGTTTACAAATTTGCTCCTACAGAACATCAAACAGTGATACAAAATAAGAGAAGATCTTGTTCAAAAAGGAAAATTCCTAATAAAAACCTCTGAAAACAAAAAACTATTCTATTATTTTCCAGAGTAATACTTCGAATACAAACGTCGTTTGTTCTAAAAGTCAGGATCACCGTATCACTACACTGCCTCTGCAGCGTCTGCTCACGGAGGCACTGAGGTGTGGCGCAGGGGTCCTCTGGGCAGAGGGCACAGGGGAGATACTGAACTGAGTATAAACTGCCCTGCTTTGAATAACAGATACCCATACACCATAGCAAGGAGCAGCAGCTGCAGGCCTAACTGTGCATTGTGCCTTGAGCACCCAGCACGGAAAGGAAGGAAGTCATGAGATTCTGCCACATCTATAAAGTAGAGGAGGTTCCTGTTCTACAACCACATACAAAGGATCAAAGGTAGAAATAGCTAGAGAGGGGCAGCAAAACCATGCTGCTAGACCTAAATCCTGCAACAGGGCTCACTGAATTCTGGGAGGGTAAAAAGGGGACATTATTTACACAAGCAAGGGGCAACTGAGGTCAGCATGAATCTGTTGATAGAGGGCAGGGAATACCAGATGGGATACTTGCCAAGTAACCATAGTCCCTGCTCCAAGTGTACAGAAAACAGAAAGGAACAGGTTAATGAAGGGTAACAGAAAGACAAGAGATAAACTCAGGCCTGATTCCAGGGCTGCCACTAAACCAGATCTACCCCAGCAGCCCCAGGTAGGAATACATGTAAGTTACCAACACCTACAGTGGTCCCCAAAAGACCAGCCTGGAAACCTCTGCACATCAGAAAACATCAAGAGCATACTTTAGGCTCCACCTCTTTTTAAATAATAATGCTTTTATGTATTCTTTGAGAATTTCATACATTATGTCTTGGGGGGGCTTCACCTCTTAATTCCTACAGACTGAGGAGAAAATTATTAATAGCTTCTATCCTGTGGTCAGTACCACAAAACTCTGAGCAGTATGAATGAAGATAGGACAGTAAGGGGAAAGGGGAGGGGTTATGGCTGCTACAGTAATTCCACCTTACACTGAAAGATTTTCCCAGGCGTAGGACCTCATTCTGACCACACGTTACAATGAGCACACAGTAGGATCCCACTTGACCTCCCCTGTCAAGCTCACTACCTGCTAACTACCCCTGACAATACTGCAACAGAAAAAATGGGTCCAGATTCTTGGAGGGGCAGGGCAAGCAAGATGGCTCCCAGCAGCCAGGGTGATCTGAGGCCTAGGGCTTCCATGTGCACCTGCATTCACACGCACATACCTACACATCAGCACACCATCTACATAATCTAAAATAACACAAGTAAATCTTTTATAAAATAATACATCGTAAGGAGAAAAATGGTATAAAATTTTTAACTAGGGGCTGGAGAGATAGCTCAGTGGTTAAGAGCACTAACTGCTCTTGCAGGACATGGGTTCAATTCCTAGCACCCAGGTGGCAGCTCACAACTGTCTGTAACTCCAGTTTCAGAGGATCTGGCATCCGCACACATACATGTAGGCAAAATACCAATGCACATAAAATTAAAAAAAATTTTTAAAAAAATTAACTTATTTCCTTATTACAAAGTTCAGGTCTATAATCAGGATATGTAATATCAGACTCTTTTTCTTTCACACGTACATAATATTCTATAGCACCCTGCCAGCATGATCACTTTGAACCTATTCCTGATTATTGTTGGCAAGGATCAACTTCACCAACCCATATTTTCTATGGAATAAATGACGGGAAATGCCTCTAAGTTCTCTTGCATCTTTAGACTGTTTGTAAAAACTACAAGTCAACATAAATATCTTCTGATCAGTATTTGAATAAAATATCTATTCATGCAACAAAAAAAAAGGCACATTATACGTTTATCTTAACAGCCTAGGTTATAGGTGCCCTGCTGATGAAAGGTGTGGATTCTCTGACTGATTTCCAAAGATTCTGTGAGGCAAAATAGGTATATAACTCCAAGACACAAATGTGCTATGGGAAACCTACCTGCCATAGGTATAAAATACATACTCACTAAAGAGGAAGAAACCAGTGAGGGTGGCACAGAACAAGAGAAACAACACCAATAAGTAACATTTTAGTAACACCAATAAAAGGATAAATAAGCACACAAGTTTTAATATATTTACGCCATGCTATAGTTTTGAGAGGCAGACCCCAAAATCCCAGCTATCAAAAGCTTGGTCCTCGGTTGGGCACTACTGGAAGATGGTAAGGCCCAGTAGGAAGAACTTTGGTCACCTCAAAGGGAATATTGGGAGTCCTGCCCTTCCTGTGTTTCTATCTGCTCCCCAGCCACCACACACTCCTACCACGATGCACCACAGGCCCAGAGGCTACAGAACCAACCTACCAGGGAGTTAAACCTGGTGTAGGAGGTTCTTCTGTTCATGTGTTGCTTTCATTGGGTAATGAATAAAGAAACTGCTTTGGGCCTGATAGGGCAGAACTTAGGTAGGCAGAGAAGACAGAAATGAATGCTGGGAAGAAGGGCAGAGTGAGAGAAGCCATGGATCTCCCACTTGAGACGGACGCTGGTTAGAATCTTGCCAGTAAGCAACAGTCACGTGGTGATGCACAGATTAATAGAAATGGGTTAAATAAAGTTGTAAGAATTAGCTAATAAAAAACTAGAGTTAATGGGCTAAGCAGTATTTTAATGAATACGGTTTCTGTTTGGTTATTTCAGGGGTGTAAGGTAGCCTGTCAGCCTTAGCGGACAAACAAGGGGCCGCCTCTCCTTGCAACATAAACCTACATAGTCATGATCCAAAGTAAATCCATTCTCACACTGACACAAAGCTAACACATTCAAATGCTTGGAAAATGTTACCATTTCAGTATTAACCCAGTATAGAAAAAATAATTGGGGTGTGTGTGTATGTGTGTATTTCTTCTTTGATGCTGGAGACTGAAATCATCACGTATGCTAGGCAAGCACTCTACCAGTGAGCCCACCCATAGCCCTTTCTATTGCTGAAGCTTTTAGAAGAAGGTTTACTAAAATTGATAATAACTAGTTTTCAAATTTAATCACCAAAATTACACCATTAATCTACTGAAGAGAGCAGGCATGCCCACCCTACACCTACTACACACAGGTAGACAGAGCTGCTGCCACTACCCGGTCTCTTGCTGTGTGGGCAACGGCCTGGGCCAGTCCACTAGAGCTCTAGTTTGTGAGTATAAAATACAGTCTAGGAAGCCAGGTGCTGGTGGTGCACACCTGTAATCCCAGCACTCGAAGGGCAGAGGCTGAAGGTTCTCTGTGAGTTCAAGTCCAGTGCGGCCTACAAAACAAGTTCCAGGACAGCCAGGGCTGTTAAACTGAGAAACCCTGCCCAGGGTGGAGGGGTGGGGGTTGGGAGTGGGAGGGTTATAATCAAGGCATGTTGGGAAAAAGAAGCTAGAGATTCAGAAGTCCAGTGCCGCACTAGGCTGCACAGCAAAGGCCAGGCTGGTTATCTGAGACTGTCTCATTACCTCTTCTTCCAAAACTGAGAGCATAATAAACCAAGAGTCTAAATTCGCAGAGAGCAGAATGTTAAGAATGTGATTGTTTACTTCATTTTCTAATACACCCCTTTCCCAGGTCACACTGACTTTCTGCTTTTTGAATTATCTTTGTTATCCAACTATGTCTGACTTTGGACCTTCCCAAAGTTAACGTTTATTTTTTATTGTTTTTATTGAGCTCTACATTTTTCTCCGCTCCCCTCTTTTCCTTCCCCCTCCCCTTCTGCCCTCTCCCATGACCCCCCCCCCATGCTCTCAATTTACACAGGAGATCTTGTCTTTTTCTCCTTCCTATGTAGATCCATGTGTGTCTCTCTTATGGTCCTCTGTGGTATCTAGGTTCTCCACAGCTAACTTCTGATGACTGTTTGAATTCACTTTATCCTTACTACCTCTGGAAATGGCTTTCCAAAGAACCACTCACTATTTCTTCATTAAGATTTTCATTCAACTTAAAAGTTGTCTTATAAGTAACAAATATATTATTTTGCATCTATATAAAACAATGTTTGACAGAATCTTGTAATAGTACAATGAGGTTTCAAACAGTAAACTTTCCATAAGTGCTGTAATTTGCAGTTCCCTGCTTATTAACGGGCATAAGAATATTACTGTTTGCTGACACTCCTGCTGTTCCGTCAGCCTTACAAAGTGCTGCATCTCTTCCTGCTCTCTCGTCTTCCCTGTGCTTCAGCACCCCCTCTGCACTCTACGGTCCACACTGGGTACTCTTCAGGGTAAGTCCTCAGCAGCCAAACACTCTTGATGCTCCAGAGTTAATGTCAGTAAGTGAGTATTTCAAACAGAAACTCCTACAAAAATAACACAGTTAATGCTGCTTACCTAAGAAGCTGCTGGATGAGTTGAACCAGAGGCAAACACTGCTTGCCAGACGATTCATAGATCCCAGTATTAATTAGGTCTTTATCCAGAGGAGTCCTATTTCTATGGAACGTTGAGGCATTGGCTTCTTGTTCATCAATTTCTTTTTCCTTCTGCGCTTCTTTTTTGGCTTCTATATCCTATAATTCATAAAGCGCACACTGGTGAGCAGCGACCTCATGAGCAACACAGCAGCCCTAGCTTCAGACGCTGATGAACACGACTAACACCTGCCTGTGTGTCCAGAAAACCCACCTCTTACTTGCTACGGTTTTAAATATATTATTCTCCTGAGGCGTCCATTAGACCACCTATTCATCAGTCTGGTGATTCAGTCACTGTAAAGTGAATGCAATACTTCTTTCTTTCTGTTTGTTTGTTTTAATGTGTGTGAGGGTTTTGCCTGCATGTGTGTCTGGGCAATATGTGTGCTGAGTGACAGCAGTGGCCAGCAAATAGCATCAGATGCGCTAGAACTTGAGTAAAATGACTGAGCCACCATGTGAATGCTAGGAATCAAACTGAGGTCCTCTGGGGGAGCAGCAGCCAGGACTCTTACTGCCCAGTCATCTCTCCAGCCCCGAGTCACTGAAACCTTTGCTACCAGGTCTAAAACACCGAGTGTGAGCTGATTCCTACAGCACAGTCTGTCTGTTTCAAGGTCAGGAAAAAGCTGCAACTCGCACACAGCTGGTTCAAATGTGAGGGCAATTTCCTCTCTGGGGAAAATGAGCTCATATGCAGCCTAGAACTCAACAGATGCTACCCCAAAGCATTGAGTGACTGGGAAAACACAGTCTCAAAGGATTAGCACTTACTTTCTCACCTGATCCTTACTGAACTTAATGATCCAAATGACCACAGTGCACTTAAAACCAGAAACAACCAAACATCCTTCAACAGGAAATTAAATAAACAGGGTTACAACCACTTAACGGAGTGCTTTTCAATAATAAAAACTATAACATAATTCTCAATAATAAAAACAAAGTAGTAGCACAATAATGTGGATGAATACAGAAACCATCAGCTGAGGCGAAAGAAGAGGTACCAGTACCTGCCATCTAATTCCACTTATGTGACACTCAAATCTAGAGGCAGAGGAGCAAGATCGCAAAGGGACATGTGATCTTCCTGGTTAAAGAGGTGATCTATGTGATGGCAGTATCTATCACATTCTCTGAAGCGCATATTTAGGATGGGATCATTTTATCACAAATAATACTTCAATCACTTTTACATCAGTAAAACCAAAAGGTTTACATTTTAAAAATTTATATGTAACTAAAAGCTTTGAATTTGGGATTCTTCCATGATTATGGTCATGATTTCTACATATGCACAAGTATACAGTTTTCAATCTCACCGCCACACTCAGTGAAATACTCATCAACGCCTATGCACGCCTAGGGCCATACCTGGATTTCTGCAGTAATGGCTGCATTTAAAGCAGACTCTAACCCTCCGTCTGCCATCAAGCTGCCAACTAAAAGATCAATCATGAATCGACGGCCTGGACTTATGCTCACTTCATTGCCTGAAACTGAACAAAGAAGGTTTTGATTTTATTTAGGTTGCTGTTTGTTTTTGCCAAATTGAGTAAGTGCCATCTCCTCTCTGTTAAGTCTCCACTCCTGGGACAAATGGCTGAGGTGCCTATTTAATACATCAAAGAGACTCTGCCCCTATCTTTTACAGGGTCCTCCTGTCTTACATACCTCCCACCCCTACTCTGAACACCGCAGGCCAGGAGGCTGGGCTGCTCTTCCCTAAATAATCTGACCATTCTGGTTACCTCTGGCTCCCTGGCTGATGAACCTGGTTCCCCTCCGTCCCTGTCCTTTCCCACCCCATCCCATATCCTCACAGGGCTTAGGGTCTTGTCCGCTCAGGACTCCAGGGTGAGTCTGCCTCTGGCTGTGCTCTCCCAGAAGCCTACAATGAGCCTTCTCCTCCATCTCACCCAGGAGCAGCCATGTCCTGTCCTCCCCTCTCCATTCCTTTCTGTCACTCACTGCCCAACTCTGCCCCTCACGAGAGCTCACCTGTGCAGGGTAACAGCGCCGAGAGTGCCCTGGCCCTCTCCTCAGCTGTGGGCAGCAGCACAGACCAGCCACTCTGCAGCACAGCCTGGGCAGCGGATTGCACGGTGCTCAGAACCCCAGCACTGCTGGCCAGGGTCACCACAGTCTGCTTCAGGCTATTCAGGAGCACACTGCCCAGACCTAAACCAAGGAATTCCGGGTCAACCTGGTGACTAATGGCAGCATGCAACTATAAAAAGGAAAAAAATAGTATTTAGAACACCCAAAAATAAATTTATTTTTCCAAACTCTAATAAAAGGCTGAATAAAACTTAATATGAATTGTTATTTTATAAACAAAATTAACTCTCGGTGAAAGTTAAATATCCCTTATCCAAAAATGCTTAGGTGTTTCAGATTTTGAAATATTTTCACATATAAGGCCCCTTAAGAGAAATTAATTTATGCTTCATATGCACGTTATCCATGTAGCCTGGATATAACTTTACACATTAATTTATACGTTAATATTTTGCACAGGAAGCAGGTGGCACACGCTGAACTTCCCACTCACAGCACCATGCAGCACTGAAAACGTTTAAAGCTGTGACTGTTTCAAGTTTTAGATTTGCAGATTAGGAAGGCTGAGTCTTGTCTGTTTTTTAATTACATTTAAAAATTTGAACCACATCACCTGGGAAATCTCATAGTAAGATGGCACAGCTCTTAAAGGCTAGGCTCACTACCAAAAAACACTTCTTACCCAGCTTTGCATACGTAACTGCAAAGTGGAAGATCAGCACAAAGGACGAAATGTAGAAGCAGCAACAGCCAAGGCAACCCCCAACAATCTGCACCCAACAGAGAAATGCCTGGGGCTAAGGATAGTTTAAAACTAGACAGCCAAACTATAGAACATAACAGAAGTCCTAAGGGTGTCAAAGGTTCTGGTTTCAATGAACAAAGAGTGCTCCCCCAAGCTCCTCACAACCACCCACTAAACCTGAGCTATCCCTAGAAGTCTGCCAAAATGAGCACCTGAACCCGCTACCACCTGTAAAACCCTACAACACAACAGAGGCAAAAACAAAACTGTCTTCTAAGGTCTCTTTGCCAGCTTAAACCAAAGAGAGCCATTGTCAAACACTCGCTGATGGTGACCTCACTAGCAAAATGAACAAAGCATTTTATCTGCAACAAACTAACATGAGGAAAAATCTTTGTCAAAGAAAAGCATGTCCCAAGACAGGGTAGCAACTGAAACAAGGAAAGGAAAGCGAGAGGCGTATGTAAAGTCTTCTCCAGTGACTGTGCAGCAAATAAGCGCACTTCCCAGCAACCGTACAGACAGGAATTCAGTCCCTAGAACCTACATGGTAGGAGGAGAACAGACTTCCCCAAGTTACCCTCTGACCTACACATGGATACACAAATAAATAAGTGTAAATTAAAGTGTTTTATCAAGGTTGGGGCTGGAACCATTGCTCAGCAGTTAAGAGCAGTTACTTACAAAGGACAGTTTCATTCCCAGCACCCACATTGCAGGCTCCAGCAACCTGTAATTCCAACTCCAAGGAATATGATGCCCTCTTCTCGACTACATGAACACCCCCATACACACACACACACAAATATACATAAACACAATTAATAAAAATAAACCTTAAAAAAATAAGGAACAGAAGCCAGAAGACAAAAATATTGTGACTAAAGCAAAGGCTTCAAAACAGAACAAATTCTAGAAATGGAAAAAGCTACAAGAACTGAACTCTTAAGATGGAGTCACGCAGAGCCAAGCAAGCTCCCTTGTTCCCCTTCTGCCCTAAGTGATACTCACACTTTTTTGTTTGTATACACAGCAGCTCAGCTGCACTGGCACTGGGGAAATGTATTTGAGTCAGCATCTTGTAAAAATACTCCAAGTAAATAATGGTTAAATAAATGGGTAATTCAAAAAGAGGGTCTATTGGGCTCAGGGAACAATTTCTGAATTGAAGAACTAAGTAAACCACTTAGAACAAGAAGATTAAGAGATGAACAGCAAAAGAGACAAAGACATTTAAAACTAGCAAAGTCATGATAGGCAGGACAACAGAAGGAAGTCCAACAATCTATTAGGCACTCTCTAGTGGAGTTGATTAAAAGCAGAGAGCAATTTCAAATGTAATGAAACCACAAAATCTCAGGCGAAGTAACATCCATAACCTCCAGCTACATGGAGAAAACCTCCACCTGGACAGAAGAACAGCTGGAAAGCTACCAAAGAGGAACACATGTTAGCTACAAAGCATCAGGTGCAGCAATGGAAGACTTCTCATCCAAACTGGGACCTCTTTTCAGCAGATCGACTCTAGGTGCCAATGAAAATGGAGATGACCTGGGGCCAAGGCCCTGCTCAGTAGCAAAGCACTTGCCTAGAATGTGTGCCGCCCTAGGTTCTGTCTGAGATGGGGGTGGGGGTGCTTTAACTTAAAAAGCTGAACCTTAATAAATTATCTTCAAAAACTAAAGTGAGCAAACTTTTTTTTTCAGACTTTACATCTCTCATGCCCTAAAGGGCAGAGAAAAAACAAAGCAACAACAACAACAAAACCTTTATGAAGAAGGAATCTGAGGAAAGGAGCTGAACTTAGAAGACAGCATATAAGCAATGATGAGAGAGAGAGTCAGCTGGGTATTGGGGGAAACAAAAGAGTACATTTTGAGTGTGGCCTCTTTAAAAACGCTATTAGAGGAAAGTTAGAAAATAATTACACTGTATCACCAACTCTAGCATACTTTGTTACTGTTTTAGAATGCATAAAATCAGACCATTTCCTAAAGTTAGCATTCTCATGCACATGCATGCATATATACATACACACACAAACACATATACACATAATTTAAAAACAAAAAAATTTCAAAATCAGACTGTATCCTAAAACTGTAATTGAAAATGCCCTCTTTAACCAAGCAGTGGTGGCGCATGCCTTTAATCCCAGCACTAGGGAGGCAGAGGCAGGCAGATCTCTGTGAGTCTGCGGCCAGTCTGCTCTACAAGAACTAGTTCCAGGACAGATAGGGCTGTTACACAGAGAAACCTGTCTCAAAACACAAAACACAAAACAGGAAAGAAAATGTCCTCTTTCCAACTGAAACAAAATAAGAGTACTCCTTGGATCTACTATACCAGAAAGGCCAGTGTAGGATCACGTTACAGGAGGAAGAAGGAAGACAGGTAGAGGCGGGGTGATGTCCACAGCCATTCTTCACGGTCAGGGTACTGAGACAGGGAGCCCAGCTCACTGCACACCATTTTCACAGTGGCTCTGGCCCCTCAGCTGGGGCTTACCTCTCTCTCACCACTCACCCACAGTGCATTCCTCCACAATACTCTACCCCAGTGGATGTAGTGAATGTAAGACAGTGCGTATAACAGCAATGCTCTTACCTGACTTCCAGGAGAAACAAAAGCAGATCAAGTATTTTAAGCCTTATAGACATTTCTCCATCAACACCATATTTTAAAATATTTTAAACATTTCATTTCATTACCAGTTTGCCTAATGCGCTGCAACCCACGCTCTCAATACCCAGGAACGTGCTTAAGAATTAATCCCTGAGCACTGATAAAGGGGCAGGAAGGCAGCAAAGAGTAACACCTGAAGTCGCAGAAGATTCAGCGCTGCCACGGCCATGCACTCTTTCTCCTGTGGTGGGGGCCAGTCAGCGGTGCCGTCCATTCCCTCGCTTACTTGACGCAGTAGGAGATCCAGCTGCTCAAAAGTCATTGAGCAGATGTCCACCACAAAGGGGACACGAAGGCCAATGGACCACTCAGAACAAGATGACCACGCAAAGCTCTGTGCAAGAAAAGAATGAACCTAACATGAAATCTCTACGTTCATCGATGGTCTGTTCTACTGGAGAGACTGACCACAAAGCATGATGAAACGCCTGAGTTATAACTTATTTATCCCTCTATGTCCCCAGTTTCATGGCTGTCCAGCTCACATACTATTTCCAAATTCCTCTCCTGTTTCACTGTCCCATCTCATATCTACAATTAAACTGTGAAAAGCTTTTTCCAAACTGTTCTCACCACAAGATTACTCCTCCATACTAATGGATAAGTCAACCCACTTATGCCAAAACCACAGCAGTTCTAAGTAGATGACGTAGGTGTGTATACACAACCTGCTTAAGAGCAAACTGACATAAACCATCAGTATACTGTCCTAACTGACATTTAGAGAACCGCTCACCCAGAAACAGTAAAATGCATTCAGTCTGGGAGCTAGAGTGATGGCTCAGAGGTTAAGAGTACTGGCTGTTCTTCCAGAGGTTCTGAGTTCAATTCCCAGTGACCACAAGGCAGCTTACAACCAACTGCAATGAAATCTGATGCCCTTTGCTAGCATGCAGGCATGCGTGCACACAGAATACTATATACATACATAAATAAATAAATCTTTTAAAAATGTATAGAGTTTGCAAGCAAACACAAAGCACTATTTAGAGGAAAATTTATAGCATCAAATGCTTAGAGACAAAAAAGGGCTAAACCCAATAATCCAGGATTCCACTTTAAATAAAAATGAACAGAGCTTGCCCAAAGCAAGCTGAAGTGAAAGACACTTTGAAAAGATGAAATAGCAAGACACTTAAAAACAAACAAAAAAAATTAAGAGGTTAATAAATGAACTGAAAAATAATTATTTAAAAATAAAAAGATCAACAAAATTAAATTTCAAGGGGGAGGTAGGGGCTGACAAACAAAAATCATACGAATTATTAGTAACCAAGTGGCTTGGACTCAAATAGAGAATTAAAAAATACAAAAAAACAAACAAACAAAAAAACCTTATAGGACAGCTGTAACAGAATGGAATGATTCCCAAGTGCCAGCACCAGAAAAACCTACCCATAAAACAGAAGCCATGAAAGCTTATCTATTAACAAAATTGAATGTCTTGTAAAATTGCATTTCTAGTTGTATTTCTCAGCTCAGATGAATTCACAGACATTTAAAGGAGAAAGAGCACTGTACACCATCTCTTTTAGGAAACACGGGGAACATGCCCCCAACCCTTTCCATGATGCCAGCTTTACCCTGACAGAAATCAAGTAAGAAGAAAGTATGCATGTAAATAACCCTGATGACTGTGAACACACACATAAATAATACAACATTAGCAAGTAAACCTAGAAACATGAAAATGATCAAACATGAGCAACAGTTGTGCCAGTAATGCAGAATTAGACAAAATCTGAAAACCATTATTTTCCAAAAGGAAATCTGAGAAGAAAAACAATTTCAACAAATCTCAGAATACTTTTCAAAAAAGGAATAACCCATATCCAATAATGAAGAGCCAGAGATAGAGGGAGGGATAGAGAGAAGGGGAGGGAGCATACACTGTTTCTACAAACAGTGTTACAGAAGAAACCGCTGAAAGACCTACAGTAAAGTAATGAAGTCATATGCAGTTTGGAACAACTGCGGGACAGAGGACAACACACAACTTGGTATTTCTACAATCTAGCAGTGAACATTTGGAAAACAAAATTGTACAAAACCCCAACCTGACTATGCAGTGAGTACCTGGGCAGGCCCACAGGCAATTCCAACTATGTGTTTGGTGTCCAGTCCTGGTAGTGCAGTAGGTTCTGGCTTGGTCACACGCAAAGTGTCAAAGTGCTGGCACTGATCATTGCTCCCCCAGCTGTGTACCTCACTGTCTTCTGTCAGAGCAAGGCAATGGGTAGAGCCTGCAGCCACATCGATCACCTTCTTCCCTAGGGAAAAGATGGGCACAGTGACAGTGTCAAGCCTGTGACTTTAGTTCTAAGGACAGCTACTCACAACTGCAGGGCAGATGCATTCAGTATTGACTTTTTACAGGTAACACATTCATTTAATATGAGAATCAATTACTTGATTTGACTAAGCTATTAAGTACATGTTATGTTTCATCAATTATAATTTGTTAAGAACATAGCACACAAATAAGCTTATGCTGCAGTATGAAAACATTTTTCTGTTCCTTACTCAGAATTTTATTCAAAAAGAGTATGATTTTTTTTAAGTTCATAACCCTAGTCTTACTCATATAGGATAAGACACACACACACACCATCAAAAGACATGCCTCTGAAATTAACTAGGAAGATTACAAGATTAAGCCCAATCCCTTATTCATCTGGACTGTTCAAGAATTTCAGGTAGGATGAGAGACAATACTTTGGCTCCTTTAAGAGATAGGTTTCCTAAGGAAATGTTTCTAAACACACTTGGCCAACAAAACATTCTCATAATTAATGAATTTGTTGACTGACTGATTGCCGGGCAGGAGAGGGAATACCACAGCACACAAATGGAGGTCAGAGGGTGAGTTTGTGGAGGTTGGTTCTCTTCCTCTGCCTTTGTGTGGGTTCCAGGGAACCCTAGACTTACACGGCAAGTGCCTTTACTGGCTGCGCCACCTCACGAGTCCCACAAACTTAGACATCTAACTATGTTGGTGGGACAATAATGTTTTTAGTTATTAGATTGTTTGTCTCCAATTCCCCTAGAATTGGCAATGCAAAACATACTCTTCACTAAGAAAATTCTCTTAAAAGGAAGACTGCTCTTTCTCAAAGTCACATGATTTAAAAATTTTTCTATTTAATTACTATTAGAAAAGCATTATGCCTTTACTTGTAAGTGACATAATCAACACAAAATGTGTTTCAACATAATGTCAATAAAATCAGCTAAAAAATATTGTTATCTGGACTAGAGAGATGGCTCAACAGTTAACAACACTGGCTGCTCTTCCAAAAGACCTAGTTTCAGTTTACAGCATCCACAAGATGGCTCACAACCACCTGAAATTTCACTTCTAGAAATTTCAACGCCTCGGAGGGCACTGCATGCACATTATACACATACACACATTCAGGGCAAATGCCCACACACATAAAAAAAATTTTTAAACTTTCCAAATTCAAAAAAAAAACCCTGTTGCCTAATAAGTTCTGAACTACTATAAGTTAACAGCAACAGTAATTTAAATATTACTATAGTAATGCATTAAATTACTTCTAGCAAATAACTGGCAAAGGATATTTTCTGTTTTAACGGAGGAAAAGGAAAATAAGAGGTAAACTGAATTCCAGAAGAGCTGCATAGCAGGGTGAATCTGCTATTCTACAACTTATTTTAGAAGCA
>NC_022023.1:29725139-29727473 GCF_000317375.1 Microtus ochrogaster | reverse complement strand
AGAGCTGCATAGCAGGGTGAATCTGCTATTCTACAACTTATTTTAGAAGCACACAGAAGACTCCTAGAGACAAGGTATTAAAATGCTGTAAAAAAAAAAAAAAAATAACTGATGAGTAAAACGCTGACAAGTCTCACATAAAAATCCTATTTCCAAACTCTCTCAAAAAAGAAACAGAAACAAGAGAAAGGAAAATATTAGTGTAGGAATCACTAAACTGGACTCTGAAACAAAATGCAAGCCAAATCCTGCATTTCTGAAAAAGGCTAATGGGGGACAAGGGACACAGCAGGCTGCTCCCTTAGCAAATTTATAAACTGGCCCTTTTTTTAAGAAAGGCTGTCCCCCCTCTGAACTAAATAAAGGACAACAGAGCCCAGCAGACACATGTACTGACCTTGCCTGACTCACTGACCTCACCGTTCTCAACTCATCTGTATTTCACCAGCTCCCCCTTAGGATAGGAAAGAGAGCACCTAAATTATACAGGTCAAATATTACAGAAAAGAAAGGTTCTCCCTTTATAAAAAAAAGTCCCTCCTAATATACTATCCTGAACAGTGATTTGGCTCCCAAAAATCATAAAACAGTCCCTCATATGATCTAAATGCCATGGTTTTAAAGGCAACATCTCCAAACATGCCATTCCTAGCAAGAGTGCCTGAGACCATGTAGGGCTCTCTCAAGATGGTCCATGTCTATGCTACAGTGAGCACACACTGCAGAAGGGCCTGGACTCACAACACACAGTTTTGTAGCCACGCATGTACAGCTCACTCACCAAGGACAAGTTCAGACCAACCAAGGAGGAACCAAGCCTATTTGTGACTCTGCAGCACAATGAGTCTCAAACTAAATGAATTAAAAATTAATTTGATGAGAATAATTTTAGGCCATTATTAGAACAGATAAGCCATTTGGCATTATTTATCTCTCTCAAGTTGTCATTGAGCATTTCCAATGACAGCCCATTGGCTAGGTTCTATAAGGGCTTTAGTGTTATACGCGCAATCACCTTGCAAGCCTTCCAGGAGTTTGGGATAACGGACATGTTCTTCTGTTCCATGCCCAAGCCTCTGATTGTCACCTTTTCCCCACGAATAAACTTGGCCATCTTTGGTCAAAGCAATAGAAAACTGACTTCCACAGCGAACTTTGATGACATCTAAGTCTTGAAGTTTTTCAATCAGCTTTGGGGTTTTGCAGCCATCACTTCCTCCTCTCCCCAACTTCCCATAGTCGCCATCTCCCCAAGACCACACTTGGCCTAGAAAATACAAATACATTTAAGTAAAGACCACAGCACATCACAATGGAAGTTTCAAATGAATGAAAATAATATAAACCATGAACACATAATTCAGTCAATCCTACACAGGTTACAGACCAAATGTAATCTCACTTCTATTTCAGGTTGATGTATTAGCAACTGAAAACTGCAAACAAAGGCTAGAGAGCCAGCACAATGGTGCACAACACTTGATGCTCCTGCAGAGCACACACGGCCATCCTCAACTCCAGTTCCAGGGGATCAGCCTGGTCTATGGAGCTAGCTCTGGGCCAGCCAGGGCTACACAGAGAAACCCAGTCTCAAGAAGCCAAAAATAAAAATAATAATAACAATTTCACAGAATGCAGACTGTACAATGACTATGAAAGATTGGCTATAATGAAGCAAAGCTAGCTAAATGTTGGGGATATATTAATAATGAGACAATACAGAATGTCAAGTATTCTATTTAGCTGTAATTTTTACTCAAAAAAATAAAATACCCACTAGGAAAAGTGGGAGCCCCTAGTCAACCATCTGCTTTCAAAAACCCAAATGCTGGGAAATTCCTGGGCCTCTGAGCCGAAGCCGCGGACACCCTCACTTCAGACGAGAAACGTTCCCAATAATCTTGGGCTTGAACCCCTGCTTTCCAAGGCTGCCATTGCTGTCTTGAGAAGGCTTAGGTGGCACAGCCTTGCTAGAAGAAGGGTGTGTGCCACTGAGGGCAGATTTCAGTACAGAAAGCTTCACCTACTTCCAGTTTGTTCTCTCTGCTTTGTGCTAACATCCAAGATATGATCTTTGAGGTTCCTGCTCCAGATGCTTTGCTGCCTGCTGCTATGCCTCCCAGTCACAATGTGATGTGGGATTTCCCTCTATATGCTGTGATTGCCATTTGGTTAATAAAGGACCTCATTTGGGCCTAAGGGGAACAGAACTGGGTGGGGAAAACTAAACTGAATGCTGGGGGAAAAGGGAGGAGTCAGTAAGAAGCCATGGAGCCTCCACAGGAGAGAGATACACTAAAACTTTGCTGGCAGGCCACAACCTCATGGTGATGC
>NC_022023.1:29720175-29724970 GCF_000317375.1 Microtus ochrogaster | reverse complement strand
TGCAGTAGGATCAAAAACCCATCCTACTGCACGTACTGGCTTTGGGGGAGCCTAGGCAGTTTAGATGCTCACCTTACTAGACCTGGATGGAGGTGGGCGGTCCTTGGACTTCCCACAGGTCAGGGAACCCTGACTGTTCTTCGAGCTGATGAGGGAGGGGGACTTGATCGGGGGAGGGGGAGGGAAATGGGAGGCGGTAGCGGGAAGGAGGCAGAATAAATTAAAAAAAATAAACAGATTCTCCAACTTAAAAAAAAAAGATTAATAGAGATGGGTTAAATTAAGATGTAAGAGTTAGCCAATAAGAAGCTAGAGCTAATGGGCCAAGCAGTGTTTTAAATAATAGTTTCTGTGTGATTATTTTGGTTCTGAGCAGCCAGGACAAACAAGCTGCCTTCCCCAACAATAATAGACTTTCGTCCTCTGGAAATGTAAGTCAAAATAAACTTCCATGCTGGGTGTTGGTGGTGCATGCCTTAAATCACAGCACTTGAGAGGCAGAGGCAAAGGGATCTCTGTGAGTTCAAGGCCAGCCTGGTCTACAGAGCAAGTTCTAGGACAGCCAGTACTTCACAGAGAAACCCTGTCTCCAAGAACCAAAAAATGTAATAAAATAAAGTAATAAACTTTTCCTACTACAAGCTGCCTTGGTTACAGGGTTTTAAGACAGCAACAGAAAATAACCAATACACTCAGCAACCTAAAAGATGATAACAAGGAGGGCAGCCTCAAGAAGGTCAGACAACTCCCAAACTCACTCACCCAGGTAACACCCACCAATATCCCTAAGAAACTGCCCAGGGCAGTACAAGTTCTACATACCATTCTCAGTCACGGCCAGGGTTTGAGCATCCCCACTCCCACACGCAACATCGATGACCTTTAGTCCTTTAAGTCCAGCCACTAGCATTGGAATGGCCTCATCTTCACTGGAGCCTTGAGAGAGATACAACTGTCATTCTCCATCCCTCTCAGCAGAAGCAACCTCCCTCTACCCCATGACTGTGCTCATGGACAGTAGACATACCATGGCCCAAGCGGCCATAGTTCCCACGGCCCCAGGTGTACAGCTCCCCCTCAGCAGTGATGGCTGCGCTGTAAGTACTCCCACATGCTATGTGCACCACATGCTTCCCGGCCTGCTTTCCTGAGAAAGCCGAGATCACCTTGGGCTCCTCCAGGGGCCTGTGGGAAGGAAGGTAAGAAATGACATTGTAGGCATTTCTTAAGGGTGGAAAAAGCAAATAGGTGATCAGAGCATGACGCTCTTTTGCTTTTCTATCTCAAACACAGAACATCACCACCTCCTAAGCTGGATCCAGCAAAGGTATCTGTTGAAGACTCACAGAATGAACTATACAGCAGCTCTACTCCTATGTCCCCAACCACAGCTCATCAGCAGCAAAGCAATAAACTGCTGACACACCCATCAACATGGCTAGACTGTAAATATGAATGAAAGTGAAGGTCCAGGCTCAGTTCTAGAAAAGACAAAACAATCTGAACAGAGAGCAAGGCAAAATGTTGGCAGGGGCTAGAGTAGGAAATGAGGGAGTAACTGCAAAGGGTACAAAGACAAGCCCAGGACCAACAGTAACACCTTCTCTCTTGACTGTGGCGGTGGATACGCTGCATGAATTTGTCAAAACTTACCCAAAAGTCAATCTGGTGTGTGTGCACATATGCATGCATGCATGTGTATTCGTGTGTGTATGTGTGTGTGTGTGTGTGTGTGTGTGTGTGTGTGTGTGTAAAAGAGAGAGAGAGAGGAATGTAGACAGAAAGAAGTGAGCAAATCTTACTAATAAAGTGGAATTTTTGATTTTACAGATTAAAAAGTTTGAGAAAATAAGGATAGCAAAATTTTCAGAATTAAAAATAAAAATCTAATTAACAAAACTTCTCATGTTTATAACCTACGTTATGCATCCTAGATAAACAACACTTTTAAAGACATGCTTTGCTCACTTTGTGACTACATACAAGAATGGGCACGGCTGGGGAAAGCCAATCACTACTGAGTACAACCCTTCCTTTCTTCTTCAGCTCAAGCTCAAACTCTTCCCACAGTTTTCTCTGATTCTTGCCTTTTGCACTGATCATTTTTCCTTTCCTGAACTCCGAGACCAAGGGAAGTTATTCATTCTAATCTCAGGTAATCCTAATTTCCTTAGAAAATACATCAATAGTAGTATATTATAAATACCTCCAAGGTATATTATACTGCCCTGGTCTGAAGACCCAGGACAATCCTGCCATACAGTCTGCAAACAATAGCCCTTCCAAACTCCTTTTTCACTAGTTTTGCTTCATTTTTCCTCAATATCTTACACTGTACCTCTGGGATCATTTCTGAACTCTAAAATAAAGTGCCACACATATCCCTACTTTTCTTGAACACTGAGATTCTTGCCAGAGAATATTCTAGGTAGTGATGTCTCCATTTCCACTCCCACAGTATAAATAAGTCAGAGACCTTCCAGTCTCTCCTCCTCCGACTCATAGACAGTCAGGGTTGAGATGTTTCTAACTTGACCTGCCTGCTCCCTCTCATACTCTGACCTCATGAAGCAAGCTTGCCCCGGAGACAGCACAGCTACCGAGTGTCAAGATCTCCCCAACAGGCTCCACCTGTAACAGCACCATACAAGATCTGTGGGAACTGCCAAATCTCTCAATTTTTAGCCCTAAGCATTTACAATATCTATTTTTTTGTTCTACTTCTATTCTTCCATGGTAACTGAAAGCTTCCACCCAGTAAGGTGAAACTGGTCTCTAAGAACACGTCATGGTTCTGCAGGTACTACCAGCGGGAGACATGGCCCAGTGTGAATAACATGGCAATGTGGGGTTTCTTTAATTTAGAAAACAAGATGGAGGGTACAGCTGCTAGTCACTACTAAAGCTGGCAAAGAGCGCACCCTCCATTTGTGGCAATTCCAAGGAGTCAGTCATCAAGAATGGACACATGCCAGGAAGTGGCCTACGCCTTTGATTTTCAGCACTTGGGAGACAGAGGCAGAGGCAAGCAGATCTCTGTGAGTTCAAGGCCAGCCTGGTCTACACAGTGAGTTCCAGGACAGCCAGAGCTACATACGAGACCCTGTTTTGAGGTAAAAGAAAAAGAAAAGAAAGAAAATGGACACATCGTGTTATGTCTTCCCCGCCCCCTTATCCTAGAAGGCAGCAGGAAATCACTCCTGACATTTTCCATTCCATTGTGAATATGGATCGCTAGTGAGCATAGCAGTTTCTAAAATGGCTGTACGTACACAGTGTCTCCATGGCCCAGCCTTCCGCCATCGCCACAGCCCCAGGAGTATACCTCCCCTGTGGCAGCCAAAGCCAGATAGTGGTGACCATCAGAATGGGCAGCAATTTTCACAATGTTTCTGGAGGCCAGCCCCTGGACCAGTTGTGGAGCCTAGAAAGGTAAAAAATCAGAAAGAACAGGAGTCAATCTTGGTCATGGGCAATGCGAACAAGAGCAACTCTCCCCATTCACACTCAACCTGACAGACTGGGACCCTCTAGAGCTCCGAGTGGTAAGAATTCTCCACGTGTCCATGAATGGCAAGTGCTGCTGTGAAAATGGACACACAGCTCAAGGACTTCCTTTAAACGAGAGCACCCATGTCCAGTGCACCATCAGAACCTCATCAGAACCTGTTCTTATTTTGTCGGCTGCCTTACACATGAACACTGGTTTACAAAGCAACTGTGATTAGCAACGGGAATTACTGGGTGGCATTCTTGATCCCTGTTAACGCCCACAACAACTGGGACCATCTAACATGACTATGACTATAATATACAATGCACAGACACCTGCAGCTGGGACCACGACACCATGTGGCATCTACAGCGGGCCCACCACTGAAGGAGGCATGCATCACACCACACTCAGCACCTACCAGCATGTCACTGTTATAAGCCTGTGTGTACACACGGCCATTTCGGGACAGGATCAAGAAACGCTTTTCCGCACAGGCCACCTGCATTACCCCCAGACTGGCAAGGCCTTCACACTGGATTGGACCAATCACATTGGCATAGTATTTCCATCCTATTAACCCCCAACCTATGACCTCCTGCAATGATCCCTGGGGAAAAAAAAAAAAAAGAACACATATAAATGTTTCTTAGAGTAAGAGAATATGCAGAATATTGAGATACTACGGAAGTGAAAAACAAAAAAGTAAATAGACCAATTAAGAACATCAAAATAACTCAGAATATCTCATATTAGCACAGCTAAATGGTAAGCTCCCAGTTTTGTTTATATTTCATTTCAAAAGTATCATTCAAAAGCTGGACTTTCAACATATTTTTCAATGATCAAACTATATCAGGGTATGTTTGTGTCAAAACAGGCAGAAAATCAAAACCCCAGGCATAAAGCTGGGAACAAATGTCTTTACTGGTGGGGGTGAGAGAATGAAGCTACCTAGGAACAGCCTGAAGAGAAGGAGTCCACGCTGAGTCACCTCACCATGTACTGCAAAGACACATATGCATGCATACTCAGGATAAACAGGAACACGCAGCAGAATCAGCTGCCACAGTAGCATTTGGGTAGCAAAATTCTGTCACTAACTCAGGAGTCCATTTTAAGGGGACTTATTAAGAAAAAGACCCAGCCGGGCGGTGGTGGCGCACGCCTTTAATCCCAGCACTTGGGAGGCAGAGGCAGGCGGATCTCTGGGAGTTCGAGGCCAGCCTGGTCTACAAGAGCTAGTTCCAGGACAGGACAGACACCAAAGCTACAGAGAAACCCTGTCTCGAAAAACCAAAA
>NC_022023.1:29714519-29719970 GCF_000317375.1 Microtus ochrogaster | reverse complement strand
AAAAAAAAGACCCATTGCCAGGCATGGTAGCACATGCATCCCTCACAGCATGCAAGAGACAAAAATAAACATGCTCTGTGAATCCAAGGCCAGCCTCATAAACATGGAGTTCGGGGTCAGGCAGGGCTACATAGTAAGATGCTGTCTCAAAATAACAGTAATAGTAACAATAGGAGGAACTGGAGGAAGAGGAAAGAAGGAGAATGAAGATGGATAGAGCTCAACATACAACATATTTATAAAAACAGTCTTTAAAAATTAAGAAACCATTTCTATTTACCAATACAGAAAGAATCCAATATATCTTCTTGGTGAGAAGAAAAGCCAAAGAAAAAAATGAGGAGGAAGCTAAAGAATCATATAACATGCAACCACTGATGCGTTCACTCCAGAGAAAGTGAAAAGTTGCAGACCCGGATAGCAAAGTGAGATCAAGCAGTGGGATGCTGGGCATATGGAAGTCAGGGGAAGAAACAAAATGCACTGCCACACACCATCCAGACTCGACCATGTGGCTGTGTTCACAGTCTGTTCTGTTGTCTTCATTTTTGGTTGGTTTGATTTGGGTTTTTTGTTTTGTTTTTTTCAAGACAGGATATCTCTGTATTGCCCTGCCTGTCTTGGAATTTGCTATGTAGACCAGGTATGTCTCAAATTCAGAGATCTACCTGCCTCTGCCTCCTGAGTGCTGGGATTAAAGGTGTGTGTGTCGCCACCACCACCACCCAGTTTATCCAACTTTTTGTTATTTTGGGTTATTTTTTTGTTTGTTTGTTTTTTCCTTTTAATGAGCTCTTGCTTGTAGTCCAAATAAAAAGCTAAAGAAACTTGGATTGAAAGCCAGGATTAATTACTCTGTATAATCTTGACAAGAACGATGTCATCCCAAATATTTGTTTTCTCCAGGATACAAAAAGTGGAACATTGTGATGGACAGGCACACGCCAAATTCATGTCACACAGGCTGATCACTACCACCATTACCATTACTTAGACATTTTACATAAAATATGACTGCAATGTTATTACATTATAACCAGCACTATACACTAAGCATTTCGGTGATAGCATATGTGGTCAGAGTGAGTAGGGCCATGGGTTTGATTCGCAGCACTGAAATAGAAGATCTCTGGCACTTCCCTCTCGATGGCAAGAAGCTTGTTGTCATCTCTAGGGCCCCTAATTCGGCCACTAGGCCCTGTGTACTTGTAGGGAATGGATAAAATCCTGGATGAGTATGGTATTACCATGAGCACAGTCATGTCAAGGACCCAAATGCCTCAGATTCATGAGAATAAAAATGCCTTCCGATGTCAGACTCAGGAAAATGGAAAAGCCTCCCCCAACAAATCAGTGTTGACAGTTATACTGGCTGGTTTTGTGTGTCAACTTGACACAAGCTAGAATCATCAGAGGAAGGCGCCTCAGTTGAGAAAATGCTTCCTTGGGATCCAACTGCAAGGCATTTTTTCTTATTTAGAGAGCAATGGGGAGGGCCCTGGGTCCTATAAGAAGGTAGGCTGAGGAAGCCATGGGAGGCAAACCAGTAAGCAGCATCCTCCATGGCCTCTGCATCAGCTCCTGCCTCAGCGATCCTGGTCTGTTAGAGTTCCTGTCCTGACTTCCTTCAGTGATGAGTAGCACGCTGATGTGTAAGTGGAATTGAACCCTGTCCTCCCCAATTTGCTTTCTGGTTGTGTTTCACAGCAGCAATGGAAACCCTAACTAAGACAACAATGCAAGCAGAAAGCATTGGCTGTAGCTTCCTCCTCCCTCCCAGATGGTTTCAGTTGGAGATTGCTCCCCTGCAGAGAACTCCCACTAAGAATATTTAACCTCTCCTCCAACAAAATCAGCCCAGTTTCAGGGCTGTAAGTGCCCTCTACCTAAGTAAGCATGGCTCACTTGGTCCAAGCATTTCTGAATGTTTTTCTGTCTTCTTCATTTCTGCAAGCCCTAGTACTTCATTGCCCACTCAGAGCACTGACCAACACTTTGAACTATAGACACATTTAAACATTCCAACCACCATTAGCAGAAAAATCAAATTTCAGCTGGGTGCTTGTAGCCACACCCTTAATCCCAGCCTTGGGAGGCAGAGCAGGCAGATCTCTGTGAGGTCAGGGCCAGCCTGGTCTACATATTGAGTTCCAAGACGTCCAGGGCTACACAGAGAAACTCTGTCTTGGAAAAGAAAGATGGGAGGGAGGAAGGGAGGGAGGGAGGGAGAGAAGTAACCAACGAACAAATCTGGCACATACACAGAATGAAAATTGACAAGAGCTCCTAACCCTACCACATGCAAAGAACACTAAGCTGGTTATAGCTCAGTGTTTGTGATGGTTAATAGTGTTAATTATCAAGCTGGCAGAATCTGGAATGGCCTGGGAGGAGAGCCTCTTGCCACACCTGGAGGGGATTATCTGGGTAAGTGCTGTGGGAAGCCTCACCGTAACTGTGGGCAGTGGACTATACATGGAAACAGCAAGCTGACCACTGGTCAGCATTCACTGCTCTCGCTCACGGGCTGCGAGTACAATGGGACCAGCTGCTTCGAGCTCCTGCTGCCATGCATACTCCAATCGTGAGCTAGAATAATCCACCCTTTCTCCTTTAGGTTGCCTGTGACAGATTTTTTTGTTTGTTTCTTTAATCACACAACAAAAAAAGAAACTTGTCCAGTGCACTTAAGGTCCAAGTCATCTTCATTACACAAGAAGAAGCCCTGCCCTCGCACATACCTTATGAGAGGTGGGAGAGCTGCACAGAGGAGGCATACAGGGTGTAGCCAGCCGGTCTAAATGGGCCATGACAACAACTGCAGTTTGCCGCAAATCAATGGCAAGTTCATTGTCTTGTGGAAGAGTAAGGTACCTCAGGAAGCTCTCATTGGGGCTCAGAGGGCCAGACAAAAGCTAGATTAAGAGAAAAACATACTCAGAAACAGAGGAAGAAAAATACCACCATCAATCTCTAATCACGCTGTTGGTATTTAGCTATGTGTTTCCAATAGAGCTTATATTTTAGCCATCAAACTACAATGCTGGTCATACAGCTACACTAAACATTTACACACTTCTATACCTGGCATATAAAAACACACAGTACTGACTTTACAATCTATATACTTTTTATACCACACATGTGTAGACACCATATGGACTGTTTATCAAGCCAAACTACCCTATCAGAACACTGCCCTCAAACCCTAACAAGAGGACTGGGCAAACAACTCTGTCCTCAGCACTAAAGACCTGACTTCAATTCCCAGGATCCATGTAAAAATATCAAACATAGTGCTATGCACTTGTAATCCCTGAGCAAGGAAGGTTAAGGTAGGTTCACTGGCCAGTCTGAACTACCTGGGGAATTCTAGGCAAGTGAGAAACCCTGTCTCAAAAAAAATAAGGTGGGTGACTCCTGAGGAACAAAACCCCAAACTGACATCTGGTATCCATACAAAGTGAAGATGGAGACAGACACACACAACCACAGAGACACATACATGCTTTTTTAAAGTATTGGGACACAGAGCAAGCTCGCTGAAACATAACACAGTACTTCAACATGCCTTTGGAAACTAAAAACAAAACACAACAAAACCCCTCATTTTGATATAAATATTGCCGTTAGAGAGAGATTTTGCTTAACTTTTCTAGAGCATTGAGCATGTTAGAAGTACTCTAAGAGTCTTCAACAATCCTCACCCCACCCATTTGAAACACGAAGCTGCCTGGGCTAACATTAAATCTTTGATCCTCCTGCCTCAGCCTCCCAAGTAGCTAGGATTACAGGCCTTTACTACCTGGCCTGGCTGTCTAGTCTACTAAAGCCTTGTTTTATTTACAATTAACATCATATTTCTAATTCTTGCAAAAACAAAGTCTTATTATCACCTAAGATTGTTCACATGTAAATTAGGCCAAAGTGATAACAGAACACCTAACTTTACAGAAAAGATAAAGGCTCAACATGTACTTGTAAAGAGCACAGTCCTCGGGTATTTGTTTACATAACACAAAACAGCCTAACACCACATCTAAAATTCACTTCCCAAAACATTCAAGCAGCTGCTGGGAACACAAAGGCACTAAACCAGACACACAGAGATCACCTCAGCTGACTCAGCAGAGAAACCTGTAAGTCAGCATGGCAGGCAGTAGGCAGAAACCTTAAAGACCAATGGATCCATGCCAAACCATATTTCTCTTCACAAGTAAAAATCTGAAAGCCTTCTTCACATACTATAAAAGAATCTGTATAGTAGCCATGGCACTCTACCTTGTGAATATGGTGCACCTGATCTCCTATACCTGCCTCATCTCACCTGCTGCTATCACCAGTAAGCAAACACACCTGAAAGGCATCTATTCCCATAGATGTACACTCTGGCTTACGTATAATACAACTAGTTCTTCAATACAGACAGAATAAGAAAGGGCCACCTAAACACAAGCCCCAGGTGACACTCACGTGCATATCCCCTTCTGCATGTGGCATGTCCTTACTGCAGATGATGCTCTGAAACCTCTGCAGCAGTGGCAGAAGAGGGGCACTGGTGCCTTGGGCAGACCGCTCATTGTCAGTTTCCTGTGCCCCACTGTCCCACAGCTGAAGCAACAATAGGATGGCAGACAACATTTGGCTGAAAAGGAAGGATATTTACTCTCTAAAAAAGTTACTGTTTGTCATACTACATCAAAACTAAACATATAATTAGAATTATAGGAGGACAATGATATGAGAAGATGCTAAAATAATATCATGGAAATAATTCTTGGCAGTTAAATCACTGAGTCAATGCCAAGAATTTAGCAAAAGACATTTGCCATCTATTGATATGAAAATAGCTAAGACATTTGAGTAGTGCTTTCTACATGAAACTTCAAGAATCTTAAATCAATAAATGAAGAAAACCTATTTCAGAAAGATGAAATAAACAGTTGTTTAGGGGAAACGTCTTACAAAGGAGTTCTAGACAATTAGATAGATTAGCCTAAAAAGAAAAAAAGATAGCAGAGCAGACTAGCAGAAGAATAAACATGGGGCCCTGGCATGAAGGTCTAGCTATAGAACACCACAAATTTGCTATAGCCACAAATAAGTGGAATTCACATCACAGCAGGTGTTTAGACACACAACCATCTCCTGAGATGCCTTGAGCCTCAGACCACTCACCTAAGGGTGCCTCTCTGGACAGCCAACTCCAGCAGGATGGCCAAAGCCAAGTGCTGGTCTTGTAAAGGAACGCCTCCTGGCCCCTTAGTCCCTGGTGTCCCATGAACATCCCTGGAATGACAGCAACAGGAAAGCTAGGCAACATCAGGAAAAGCAGCAAACTTAAAATTACCAGCAGGCTAATGACATTCAATCTCCCATAAAAAAAGACAAGCACATACACACACATACACACAAACAGACATACATGAGGAGAGGAAGGGAGGGAGGGAG
>NC_022023.1:29710618-29713993 GCF_000317375.1 Microtus ochrogaster | reverse complement strand
GGAGGGAGGGAGGGAGGGAGGGAAGGGAGGGATGTGGGGTTTTGGGTGGGCACTTTTTCAATCTGAATAAAATATATCATCAACTGTCCCATACAAAATTGGAGAATTAATTTTTGAAGCCACCGGAGAATCTAAAGGCACTTGTCTATGCATATTTATATTTCACATCAGAGAAATATTTGAACTTTGTGCTCGATAATAAATAACAAATTCCCTGACCTAAAATTGGAAAGGGGAGGCTATAACTGAAACTGGTTTTTTAAACTTAATTCCAAGGCTATTTTCAGGGCTTTAGCTTTAAAATCCTACAGCAAAGCCTGCACCAGCAAACCTTGGAGAGAGACTCATGGCTCATGTGCAAGAGACTAAAGGCATCCCTGTCGATCATAGGAATAAATAGTAATGACTTCTGTTGAAGACACAAGAGCACCCTAGCTTTCCTTCTATGTGTCTGTACTTAATTTTGTATTATTTTCTTCGCATTAAAAAATGTAACTACAGATTCATATTGAAGCCAGGAGCAGAAACACACACCTATAGTCACAACTACCAAGGAGCTAAGGATCACTTGAATTCAGAGTTCTGGACTACAGTATGTTATGCCAATTGTGTAACACTAAATTCAACATAGCAACTGCCTCAGAGCAGGGGACCACCAAGTAGTCTAGGACTCCCAGTTTGTCTAAGGAGGGGTACAGCTGCTGAAAAACTCCCATTCCGATCAAAATCATATACAAAAAATAAGAGTATAGCTATATGCTAGAATTTGGATCATAAACATCTGCCCAACACCTGTGTACTTGCTGGCTAGTCCCAAATCCATGACATTATGGAAAAGTGACAGACCACTTAGAAGGTAGAGTCTAGTCCAAAAGTTAGTCATTGCTGGTACACTGTTGAAGACAAAACTATAACCTGACATTTCCTCTTTCTCTCTTTATTTAGTGGCTGCCATGAAAGGACAGGCTCCTCCATGGTGAACCCTGCTGACACAGGTCCAAAGCTACAGGGCCAAGTGATCACAGACTGAAGTCTCTGAAACCAGCAGCCAAAACCCTTCCTCCTTATGTTCAGTTGATGGAGGTTCTTGTTACAGCAATAGTAAACTAACAAACAGGTTTACACATTTCTTTTCTGCAGTGAGAAGGACGAAACCAGGTTGTACATGCTCAGCAACTGCTTTCCTACTGAGCTACAGACCCTGCACTAGTCAGAACATTTTGTTTGAGTAGCCATGTACTCATATATTATCTACAAGACTTACAGGCAAACACAATCTCGAAAACAGTGGCTCTTCATTAACACCAGGAGGCACACAAGAAGTGCTCAAATTATGATGGGCAGATCAACAAATACGTCCAGAAAACAGCGAATAACAAAAAAAAAGGTCTAGCATTTTCCATCACATTCAATGCGACAGCTTCTTGACTCACAATCATCATAAATTAAATCATCTAAAAAACTGAGAGTGGGCCAGAGAGCTGGCTCAGCAGGTAAAGCACTTACTGCCAAAACTAACACACACACACACACACACACACACACACACACAAAACAAATAAATGAAATGTGCAAAAACAATTTTGAAGCTGGGTATAGTAGCACATGCTTTTAATTCCATCAGTCAGGAGACAGACAGATCTTTGTGAGAGGCCAACCTGGTCTACAAAGCAAGTTCTAGGACAGCTAGGGCTGTTACACAGAGAAAACTTGTCTCAAAAAAAAAAAAAAGTTAATGTGAATAGCAAGAACTTGAAAGCATGCTAAAATCTCAGCAGCAAAACCTAGTCAATAAGAAGAAATGAGAACGAGGCTCAAGCACACTGGAGCTATTCCAGAGAAAAGCAAGGAAAATGCAAACTCACCCAGTCACAACAGATCTGAGGAACCTCGTGGCTCTCTCTACCACCTCCAACCACACAGATGATACCGTGCTCTCGTCAAAGAGAGAGGCCTCAGGAAGAGCTCGAAGGGCATCCAGGGACTCTTGCAAGAGCTCACTGCAGAGATCCGCATCCTCACCTGAGCAACACACAAGCATTGCTGACAAGCAGTGTTCTAGTCACTCCCACTGAGCCTCCAACCCCTCAAGTGAAAGACAGTCAGGAGATTCTTCACGCGATGGGTCAAACTGTACCACAGCTGCAGAAATCCCAGTCCACCTTTGATATCTCTCACATAAGCAGTATGTGTGAGACAGACTGAGTGTCTCTTACCTGAAATATGGAGTGTCGGGGTGTGTGTGTGTGTGTGTGTGTGTCCATGTCCCCGGATCCATATACATCTCACACACAGAAACTAGAGGTTTCTCATGCAGCATCTTTGGTGTGGCTGCATTCTGGCAGCAACCTATCTCATGAGGTTAGTGAGTTTCTCTACTTATGAGATCATGAGTCACAAGACTTGAGATTTTGGAAGATTTCAGATTGCATATTTTCAGATTACGGGTGCTCTACTGATAACTTCTTACTAAGTCATTAAACAGTGAATGGTGGGTTTGTAATAAATGAACACTTCTTAAAAACACAGACCTGAAGCCGGGCAGTGGTGGCACACACCTTTAATCCCAGCACTCAGGAGGCAGAGGCAGGTGGATCTCTGTGAGTTCGAGGCTAACCTGGTCTACGAGAGCTAGTTCCCGGACAGGCTCCAAAGCTACAGAGAAACCTTCTCTTGAAAAACCAAAACAAACAAACAAACCATAGACCTGAAAACTCAAAGACCCTATAGCCTCTGATCTTACAAAGAAGAACTCAAGGTGAAGAGAATGAAGACATCTACAAAGATTAAACGACTCTGAAAATCCCCCGAGAGGGCCTCAGGGACCTGGCAGTCTAGTTAGTAGGTGGCCAACAAGGAACCTGCTGGGGCAGAATTGCTCAGGGAACTCAAAACTCCCATCTATGAAGGGAAGAGGATGACTACACACGTACCTGAACGCCAGGCCCTCCGTAAGAAAGCAAAGGCAAAGGAGAGCGCTGCTCGGGACCCAACTCTGGCGAGTCCTTCTACCCCTCTGCCTGTGGGACGGGAACTGCAGATAAACAGAGAAACATGAAAATAATCAAATAAGAATGTAGGCCAGGGTGTGACCTATGGTCTTCTTTAGCTATCAGGATCCATGGTGGGTTTTAGTTTCAATTTTTAAACTTTGTATAAAATATCCTTTGTAAAAGAAAAGTTTCTCTGTGAGGACCTGAATAGTGCAGGGAAGGCTGTGCACACTCATCTGTGAGGGCCTGAACAGCTCAGGGGAGGCTGTGCACACTCATCTGAGGGCCTGAATAGTGCAGGGGAGGCTGTGCACACTCATCTGTGAGGGCCTGAATAGTGCAGGGGAGGCTGTGCACACTCATCTGAGGGCCTGAATAGTGC
>NC_022023.1:29696906-29710098 GCF_000317375.1 Microtus ochrogaster | reverse complement strand
TGAGGGCCTGAACAGCACAGGGGAGGCTGTGCACATTTATCTGTGAGGGTCTGAATAGTGCAGGGAAGCTCTGTGCACAACTGTAAGTGACTATGAAGGATGAAGTGTTATTGCTGCTTTCAGAGGAGGCACTGGATGCCAGGAATATGGGAATAAATTTCTGAATGAGAAATATGTGTATTACATAAGAAACCCTTTAAAGCTGAGTACACATGTTAAATCTGATCAGGAGAGCTTGGAGAACTATTGCTAACATTTTCCCTCGAAGAAAACTGTCCCTGTGTAAACATGAAGCTCAACTCTACTCAGACAGTTGGGATCTTGGCCCCCAAGAAGGAACCTGTAGTTCTAAACCAGTATAAAAACCACTCTCAAAACAATAGCCTCTTTTTTTAATTATTGTTACATATGTGTGCATGTGTGCACAAATGTATAAATGCAACCTACTATAAGCTCAAAAAGTTTTTTTTTTTTAACTTTAGGAATTCCTTCACTTAATGAAAGATGTCCCAATTAACTCATCAATGCTTAAGTCCATAGATCATGCAAACCACTTTCCATATCTAGGGTGATATGACCAACACATAAGTGTTCATAAGTCTCTTAGCATCAACCACTGACATAGACAGAGCTCTCAGACCAATGACCATCACTGTGGGCTGCTATCTGTGTGGTCAGGAAATGAAAAACTACCCCACCTATTCTCAAATGGAAAGAAAACCCAGAGGTCCCTTTGCACAGCTACGGTGAAAACTTGCTCTAAATGTGCCAACAATGATTCCAACATGATATAAAGGGAAGGGGGGAGAAGAGAAGAGAGAGGACAGAGAGGGAGAAGAGAGAAGAAAGGAAAGCAGAGACGAGCATACTTCCTGCTGCATGCACAATTACCACGTCACTCTAGGGAGTGGAAGCCGTTACTACCACAACGAAAGACAAAGCTCATAACCATATCAAACATGAATTACCCTGGCACTCTGTTCTCATGGGGACAAGAATTTTCACAGCTACATTGGGGGAAAAATACAGTTTTATATGAGCCTTAAATATTCTAGTAGTTATTAGTTAATACCATTGGGCAAATTTGTTGATGAAGTGATAAATACCCACAAATTAAAAACCATGTGTCTAGAAGCATCTTTAGTAATGAAGAAACTGTCTTAAACAAAAGAGGAGAACTTACAGGGAGATGCCACCAGGGTTCTTCCATGTTAGCATTACCTTTTCTTCTCTGTGGGAGGCACGGAAATGCTGCTGCTTTTCCACTTAACTTTGACATTCTCCTGGAAAACAGTTCTGTTCAAGGCAATGAAATAGCGCTCTAAGATCACCAGCCTCTGCTTCAACCTCAAGGCTGAGAGTGTGGTGGTAGCTGATTGGACAGCCAGGGCTTGCTGCTCTTTAACCAGCACAGAAAGACACTCCTTCAGCTCATTCACATCTGGAACACAAGATAAGAAAACAGTCCAGCTTGGCAAGACCTTGGGCACAGTTGGCAATAACACTGAGAAATTAGACAACGGCAGTAGAAACACTTAAGCATACAACACACCCAAAGCATTAAGCACTGTGCACATATTAGCTGGTAGTACTCTATGTCCACACACCAAACTCAGGCACAGAGGGGTTAAGTAACTTGACTGAAATCACACGGTGGAGTATAGCCTAAGACATGGATGGCTTTTGGCTTCCATCATTTACTAGTTCTCTGCGGTTACCATGTAAACATTGCTAATACAAAGCTGAAGGGTTGTAGAGCAACTGCTTAGCATGCAGAAAGCTCAAGGCTTAGTCCCACAGAAATGAACAAACAAATCTTCAAAACTATAAAGTCAAACTTCTCAGCAGCCCACTTTCTAGAGAAAAAAAAACTCTAGCCACATTCCTATTCCATTTTCACATCCAACACACATGATTTTATAGATCTGGAGAAAACATGTAACATTTATCTTTTTGAATGTCACTTAATCTGATGATCTCCCATTGTCCTGAAAATAAAGTAATATTATTTTTTGTTGGTCAACATCATTTAATGATTAGTAAATACAAATCAAAACAGTAACGCACCATTTCCCACCCATCAAGGTGGATATTATCAACAGGAAACAACAAATGTGAGCAAGGACTTGAGGAGATTAGAACCTTGTGGACTACAGAAAGAATGGAAACCCAGTGTGGCTCTGGAAAACACTGTACCTGTGTGTGGAAAAAGTTAACCACAGTATTCCACACGATCAGTGTACCTGGGAATGCATACGGAACTAAGAAGTGACCTCACGCAGATTGGACAACCATGTCCGTGGCAGCAGATTCATCTACTCAGGGCACAAGGACAATGAATCAGATCTCAAGGCTGACAGTGGCACTCACTAGGAGGGACAACCTTCACACTAGTACAGGCACCTGACAGTTAATATCTTCACTGTTTTTCACACATACAATTGTTCCTTTTGTACTTTATCTACAGAGTACTTTTTTCTGGTTTCATTTGTTTATTTATTGTTTATGACTCTAGTAGCTAATTGGAAATTCACATAAAATGTGTTTCCTAGATTAAAGTTATTTTAAATAAAGGTTATTATTACCAAAAAATGGGGGAGAGAAGCACCCCAACAGTCTACCAACTAGTGCAGAACATAATCAAAGTATGCAAACAAACACAAACAGTGAAATATTATTTAACAATTTAAAAGGTCACAGCATGCACCTGGGAAGTAGAGGCAGACAGATCTCTGACCTCAAAGCTAACCTGATCTACAGAGTGAGTTCCAGGACAGCCAGGGCTACACAGAGAAATCCTGTCTTGAAAAACCAAAAAGGCTACATCATGGATAAATTTAAATACATACTAAGCAAAATAAGCTAGATAAGGAGAATAAAGACTAAGTCTATTTATGTGGAGTGCTTTTGAAGAATGAAGTGCAGACACCAAAGGTAACTGTAGTTGCCTAGAGGGCTAGGGAACAGTTTAATGGATATGGGTGGTAATACTTTTGTACCAGAATATGAACTGTGTGCTTAAAAAATGGTTATAATGGTTATATTTTTATCAGATACATTTTATTCTCATGCTTTATATCAGATATATTGTACTGTAATATGGGTTTTAATTTTAGAAAATTCCATTACCAAACAAAAACCTGATCCACTTCTGTCAGAAAGTATAATACCTGGCTGTTTGCCCCACACCCAACTCTCCAGGATTGATTTGGCTTTATACACAGGTGCAGGTGTCTCTTCCTCCTCCTTCTTCTCTTTGTCAGTAAGATCTTCTTTCTTGGTTCCACTCTGAGTATCAACACCATCATCTGGAGAATTAAAAATGCTTATGTCCATAATTGTTTTTCAAAATGCAACAGTCAAACTGGGCATGGTGACTCATGCCTATAATCCCCAGCACATGAGTTCAGGACCACCTTGGGCCACACAGGAAGTTCCAAGCCAGCCTGGGCTGCAGAGGGAGGCCCTGACTCAAAAGAAGGATAGGAGGAAGGGAGGGAAGGAGAGAAGGAAAGAGATAGGAGGCCGGGAGAGCAACTCTTGCCAATCTCTACAAACGTTCTACCCAAACATGGGAAGTTACAGCATACATCAGTAACTCAATGTTTTATTTTTTTAAAAAAAAAATCACATGACTTAAAACTGCAAAAGATTCAGTATTGTTTACTCAATAATGAAAGAATACAATATAAGGGATTTTCAAATTCTTTAAAGCATGAAGTTCTTTTTTAACATTTTTCAATGTCTTACTAGATTTCACACTGTCTTTAGCATTTATCTATTTGGATTTCACACTAACTGCTTTAATCCAGTGGCTCAAAACTGCTAGATGACCACAGGAAGAACTAGGAGATAACTCTAAAATCATTTTCTAACTGTCCAGTGTTCTCCTCTACTACCAGCTGAGAACCACTGCTATAAAGACCACTATGCCGGGCGGTGGTGGTGCACGCCTTTAATCCCAGCACTCAGGAGGCAGAGGCATGTAGATCTCTGGGAGTTCGAAGCCAGCCTGGTCTACAAGAGCTAGTTCCAGAACAGGCACCAAAGCTACAAAGAAACCCTGTCTCAAAAAACAAACAAACAAACAAAAGACCATTACCACTGAGATGACAATGTGAGTTCCATCCCAGAACCCACACAAAAGTGGTAACTGTCCTCTGATGTCCACATACCTGCCATGGCACATGCACACACACACACACACACACACACACACACACACACACACACAAATAATAAGTACATTCGAAGGACCATTGTCATTGAAATATAATTCAGGAGCATTGAGGCACAAAAGAAAAGCTGAAAACTACCACCTCAAGCCACTGTAAAACCTCAAAGAGTAATACGTGCCTTGAAACCCCACACATGGCTGTGAAGAGAAAATGGGATGAATCTTAGCCCTAAAATGTCAACAAGTCCTGTCATAAAAGGCTCTAACTAAAATAATCACATAAATTACATATATATATACACATATATACTATATCTTAGAGTATATGTGTGTGTTTCACACCAACCAAATCACTAATTTTCTGTTAACTAAACTTTGTTTTTTAAAGTGTCTAGAATTCCTTTGCAAGCCCTCTCAGGTTTTAAGTGGATTTTAGTTGGCCACATGGGCGTCAATTTGTTGAAGGGCATTTGTACAAAATACCCAAGGCGTCTTTGTTCAAACCACTGAGCCTAGGACCTAGACAGTTGCTAATGATTCAAAAGAAGGCCCAAGAGGAGTAAGTTGACCAATTTCAAAGAAAACAAAATTAAGAGTTCTACAAAATCCTGTGTGCTAAACTTCAAATGCTGTTCTGCTAACATTTTCTGTACATCAACCGTACCTGCTCCATATCCTAAATACTAAGAGGCCTTATTTGTAGGCTAGTGTAGCACAGCCCAGAGTGTCTGCCCAGCATGACCACAGTGTTTGCCTAGCATGCTCAAATTCCTAGCTTGACACAAAAAGTAAATTTTGCTTCATATTTGTTTCTTTCAGCTTTGGGGCCAGCTAACCTGGGGCCACAGAGAAGCAGAAACAAGACCCTACCTCAAAAGTAAAGATGAGAGCCGGGCAGTGGTGGCGCACGCCTTTAATCCCAACACTCTGGGAGGCAGAGGCAGGCAGATCTCTGTAAGTTCAAGACCAGCCTGGTCTACAAGAGCTAGTTCCAGGACAGGCTCCAAAACCACAGAGAAACCCTGTCTCGAAAAACCAGAAAAAAAAAAAAAAAGTCAAGATGAAAGAATTGATTCCTGCAGTTATTCTCTGACCTCCTCATGTGCACCTGCTTGCAAATATAAACACACACACACACACACACACACACACACAAATAAAGGAAAACTTTATTAAAAAACTCAAGATAACAATATGCAGGAAGCATGTGAGGAAGGCAGATAAGACACAACCATGAATGGGCACAGTGATGTAATAAACAAGGTGAGCCAAAGACTGTGGGGATGAATTTGCATCCACTCACTGTATATACCTTTGGGAGAGTCTGCATGTATATGGAAACTTCCACATAAACACAAGAAACAGAGCTCACTCTAATAGATGTTGTAACCAAAAACAAAACCTAGTAATAGTTTTCCTCCTACACTTTCCAGTCAACAGTAACCGATTCATTCCACAGGGAGAAAAGTCATACATGCTAACAGTAACAATGCCTCTATACTGGAATGACACTCAACAGACTCTGCAGTGAGCCTCAACCCAGGCTTTTCAGATAGACAATCTGGAGTAAGTGCTGGCATCCATGTCCTTTTACAGTGTTGGTGCTGATTTCAATGGCCAGGCACACCAAGAACACATGAGTCATGGTGAATTTTGAGCACTAGAGGCTTCAACAGGATTACTCCTCCCTGACAAAGGTTTAGTCAGGAATAATTTGCACCCAATCTCACAATAATCAACATCTACAGTTAGTAGGAAGATCTGTTTCAAAATTTAAAGGAGAAGCTATTCATGACTTCCTACTAGCTATACACTAGTTAATACAAACAAAAACTCCAGACAGCTTGGCATATTAACTAACATCTAGACAAAAATCATCAAAAGGAGAACAAAGTATCAAGATCAAAGTTCAAGTGCTTTTTCTAGCATATTACAGTCTCTGGAAAACGCAATTTACACACACAAATAAATAAGTGCAATTTTTAAAGGGGAGGAGGAAATAGTCCAGCATGTAAAGGCACTTACCACCAAACCCGATGACCTGAGTCCAATCCACAAGACTCACACAGCAGAGAAAACCAACTCCCAAGTTGTCCCGACATGCACACCATAGCACCTGTGCACACACACACACACACACACACACACACACACAGGCACGGACACATTTTTAAAATTTTACTTTAAAATGCAATTATAGTGATATTTACAAAATTAAAAAAGTATTCATTAAAAGTTCTTACCCTTCCTAGAAGGGAGCTCTCGATTTTGGGTTAACTCTGTCCCAGTGTACACAATTTCTCCATCTTTAACCATTTCATTCCACAGACCACAGAGTCCATCTCTTGTGAATGCGAGCTGGCAAATACAAAAAGATAAACTTAAAGAGAGATCCATATAAATCTTTTTATTCTAATTTTTTTGTTTTTGAAAATGTTATGAGTACTCGATCTACTCCAACTCATGTGCCCCTCTCAATTCATGACCTCCTCTTCTGCAATTATTGCTATATACATATATCATATATTGCACATATCTATACACACATATATAAAATATACACTACTTACTAAGTCAATGTAATGTTGCTCATGTGTTTAGGGCTGACCTTGGGAGCAGATAACCTATCAGGGGGTTCAGCACTGAAGAAAACTGATTCTCTCAGCAGGCATTGATTACCCATAGCTCTTGATGTGGGGTGGGGCCTTGTGAAATCTCCCCATCCACACTGTCATATCCACTGGTGCTAACACTGTGTAGAAACTTGTTTAGGTAACACCACTGCTGCATTGTTATAGATACAGCATCCCTTCTGTATCTAGGAGACACTATCTCATAGGAGGCCCCTGGTCCTCTGGCTCTTACAGCCTTTCCACCCCCTCTTCCATGATGTTCCTTTAGCCTTAGGTGAGGGCGTTATGTTGTGTCAATCACGGTTATTTCTCTCTGTAGTCTGACCAGATGTGAATTTCTGCAATTGCCTCTGTCTGCTACCAAAGAAACGTCCTTGATAAGGGGTGAGAACTACACTTACCTGTAGATACAAGGATAGTATTTGGAATACAGTTAAAAATTAGATCAGTTTACTCCAGACACAGGTAGTTGAGTAGGTTTACAGTACTGCGCATGAATGGCCTACTAAGCTGGTTGCAAATACAATTAGGCAGCTGGTAGTTACTCCAAAATCAAAGTTCAACTGTTGAACCACGGGGGATATCTTAGTGGGCCTGTGATAGCTGTGTTTTGCAGGTCTCATGGCTGGGTAGGACTACTGATTCCTTTTGTCCCTTGGAAGCTTACAATATATCTTCAGATATGATGAGAGTAAGTCCTCACAGAGGGGCTTTCAAGTCAGTTCTAGCTCAATTTCTTCAAGTTCTGTGTGCAAAATGTATAGTGTCTTCAGCAACAGGGTCTTAAAGAATTATATATAGAGGGAGAAAAAACCCTGGTTCCCCTTATTTTATTCAATTATTCAATAATAAAACAATGAACTATCTACTTTATTTAAAACCAAGTAACATGTCAAAGATCACAGAACAAAAACAGGACGGTGAAAAAGCACATTATGTCACTGTACACCATGTTGACTTTCATTAGTGGATCAGGGTTTTTGTTTGGTTTTTTTTTATTTTTTTTAAACAGGCTCTTACTAGGCATCCTAGTCCAGCCTCCAGCTCTAATCTTCCTTGTGTGATTACAGGAATGTGTCACAATGGCAGGTTTTATACACAGGAATGGGTAACCACTGAGCCATTTCTCCAGCCCCACTGAGGTACTATTTTAAATAATAATCTCTATGTCTGTGTTTTCTGTGTTTTCAAGTATTTCCACACTACTTCCTACTAGGAGTTTCAAAGTTTCTGGTGTTACACTATGGCCTTTGGTCCATTTCACTGGTTTTCATACAGGATAAAAGGCAGAGGACAAGTTTCAGCCTTCTCCCCGTAAAGTCACAGCTTTCAGCATCATTTTGGAAGCCTGACGGCTCTAGCTATGTGTCTACCTGTGTGGCTCCTTGCTGCACTCTAACAGTCAGGCTTTGTGGCATTATCATGGTGTCTGTCTTACTATCACTATATAGTATAACTTGAACTAAGTATTGAAACTTCCAGAATTGCTCTTTTCCCTCAAGACTGCATTGGATATTCACTATACTAAATTTCATGTAAATAACATGCAAAAGGGGAGTAGGGGCAAACATGCATATGCTCTGAAAAGATAAATCAAAAATAAGACATAGTGATTATGTATGAAGAGACACTTAAGGAACATGGAGGAAGCAAAGAATATAAAAGCAGTGAGTATTCCTTCTAAGTGTGAAACATAAACTGTTTCAGAAGAATTGGCTCAGCACTTAGGAACACTGGGTGCTCTTCCAGAGGACCTGGGTTAGATTCCCAGCACCCACATGGTGGTTCACAGGCTTGCTGGTAATGCATAAATATACTTGCAGCCAAAACACCCATACAGATAAAATAAACATTTATTTTTAATTCAAGTTACAGTATACAAAAACAAAACCTGTAACTGGAAACAAGCAAAATAACCCAGGTTTATTTTTTTAAAAAATACCTTTTGAGCCAAACAAAAACAACAACAAACATGCTAACATGGAAGGAAAAAGCCCACAAGACGTGAACCCTGTACAAGAGCTACAGGCAACTAAGGAATGCTGAGGGTGGAACACAGTCTTCCCCAGGCAGAGCACACCAATTAGTTATCCAGTACCAAGTGGTCAGCCCTGAAAACAACATAGAAGTAACATTATATAGACTGAGCAGGCTAAATTTAGGAATGTGTGTGAGTGTGTGCACACACATGGCTACAGGCAAAGAGGCCAGGTACTGAGGCTCAGGTGTTGCGCTATGTTACAGGAGTTACATTCAACCTTCATGCTCGGATCTCAAGGGAACCCAGGAGCCTTTCAAGCCTCCATGTATAAAGGGGGAGAAAGAGGAAGAAACAATGAAAACATAAAGTAAAAGAGTCAGAGCCAAGAGCCAATCAATCATGACAAGGAAAGTTCAGATCAGTGTTCAGATCGGGTGTGAGAAGTAAGGAAACACAGACAATAAAAACAGGAATGAGAATTGGTTCACTTTTAACTGTAGAGATTTACACAAATGCTATGGTTTAGGTAAGTGTCCCGCAAGGTTCAGCTGCAGCTTGGTCCTCAGAGGGCTACTATTACGGAAAGGAACTAGAGTATTTGTTCACACTCAACTGACCTAGGCTAAAGTCATCTGAGAGGAAGGAACCCCAATTGAGAAAATGCCTCCATAAGATCAGGATGCAAGCAGGCAAGCCTGTAGAGCATTTCCTTTATTAATGATTGACAGGGAAGGCCCATTGAAGTGGATGACACTCCTTGGCTGGTGGTCCTGGGTTCTCCGAGAAAGCAGCTGAGCAAGCCATGGGAAGCAAACCAGTAAGCAGCTCTCCTCTACAGCCTCTGCATCAGCTCCTGCCTCCAGGTCTGCCCTGTTTGAATTCCTGTCCTGACTTCCTTCACTGATGGACGGCAACATGGAAGTGTAAGCCAAATAAACCCTTCCCTCCCCAATTTGCTTTTTCAGGGTGCTTCATCACAGCAAAGGAACCCTAACTAGGACAGTGATCCTACTTGGGTCATCTAGTTAGTTACTTAGAAAACTGTGGAACCCCAAGCTATGTGTCTTCCTTCTGCTTCTTGGCTGATATGATGATCAAATTTGCTATACATGCTACCCTATGATGTGCAGAAAAAAAGAATCAAGTCAATCAGCCATGAGGTGGAATCTTCAAAGCTCCTAGTCAAAACGAACCTTTTCTCACTGAATAAATTACTCACTATTAACAGCTCTCCCTACTAATATGCCATGAATATAAACCTAGATCTTAGCAGAGTGTTCCAGAAAAGAAGGCTAAATCTGGAAATCTCAGACAGATACAAGAAATGCCAACATCCCAATAGAGACAGTGGGCACTATGCTCAGTCCCAACTGCACTTTAGGACAGCCACAGACTGGCTGGTAACCACCTATCAGTGCTCTAGAATACAGCCTAGATTGTTGAGACACTGGCATTCAAAAGTGAATTTGTAAAAATGTGGGCTAGGAGAACACTTGCTTAGTATTTAAGAAGCCCTAGATTCAATCCCCAGTACTGCATAAATCAGGTATGGTGATGTATGCCTGCAGTTCCAGCACTCAGAAGGTACAACCAGGACATCAGAAGTTCAAGATCAACCTCAGCAACACAGAAAGCTGGAGGCTAGCTTCAAAAACAGAAAACAGCAAAAAAAAGATGAAACATTTTAATAGTTAAAGACTAAGCCAGAAGAGATGCTACATTCACAAGGAAAAAAGGAAGGAAAGAAAAGAGGGAGAGAGGAAGGGAGGAAGGGAGGGAAAGATGGAGGGAGGAAGGGAAGGAGAGAAGAAAAGGAGGGAGGGAATAAACCCATTCTTTAATCACTGGGGTGGTGTAAGACCGTTATGTTACTTTTCTGTTGCTGTGACCCAAAAGTGACTTATAGAAGAGCTTATTTTGCCTTGGGAAAGAAGGTCTATAATGGGGCTGGAGAGACGGCTCAGCAGTTAAAGAGCGCTGACTGCTCTTCCAGAGGTCCTGAATTCAATTCCCAGCACCCACATGGTGACTCACAACTCCAGTTCCAGGGGACTTACACCCTCAAATAGACATACATGCAGGCAAACCACCAATGCACATAAAATAAATAATTTTTTTTTAAAAAAAGAGGAAGTCTATAATGGCAGGAGCGGCATGAGAGCAGGCCATGGGAGCAGGAAGCTGAGCAGGAAGACAGAGCTAAAGTAGGAGGAGGCTGAACGTCACACAGCCCACCCACAGCGCAGCGTTTCCCCAACAAAGCTTCACCTCACAGTCCAACCAGCTGCAGACCGAGTAAGTGCTCAAATACGTCCGCCTACAAAGGGTGTCGCTCATTCAGACCACCACCACAATTATGTAGCAGTTTTTCAGAACTGAAATCTTCCACCCAGAAAGGAAGAGGGGCAGCTCAGAAGACTGAGAAGTAATTAACTTACAAGTCTCAGAAGGTCCTTGAAACTACCGAGATTTACAAGGACCCTCCTCGAGACTACAGACATGGTGAACAGACACCTAGGGAGAGACGGGCACATCTATCAGGCTCCAGGGTGAGTGTCCACGAGTGCCCACGGGGGAGATAGGCCTACAGCGATGCAGCAGCCTTTGAGTCAGCCCCAATCTATAAAGCCAGAGATCCCATGTTGGACTTTGGCAGGAAGTTACTTTGTTCTGTTATCAGTTCCCTGTGTGTGATCGACATGTGTTGACATCACCCCAGAAGAACAAGGGACAGAAGCTGCATACACGGCAAGTCATCTTTTCTTGGAAGGCACGGCTGGACGTCTTGAGGAACAAAATGTGAAGGACTACCGGAACTGATAACCAACAGACAGACATGAAGCATGGCCTCAAGCAGCACAACCCAAGTGCAACAGTGAAAGCATCCCCCAGCCAAGCATCACTAGTCTTAGGAAGGGCCCAGCCGCAGTGGTTCAGACAAATTATCTAAGAGTAAAGGCTATATGGACCAACCTAACTAAGCACTAAGACAGAGCCTGGAACCAAAACCGATCTCAGGCAAATGACATATATGCCTAAACAAAACTCATCCAGATTTTTTTATTTTCATACACATACATATTGTACTTTAACCATACCCCCATTCTCCCCAACCTTTGTTTATCCCTTTTAAAAAAATCTAAGCTAAAATTAAATCCACAGCCAAGTACTATAATGGATGCCTGTTCTCCCAGACATTCAGAAGGCTGAGGCACTTGGATCAAAAATGTATAAAGTCAACTTAGGAAACATAAAATTAACCTCAAAAATAAAGATGCAAAACAAAATCTAGCATAACATAGTATATTTATAATGCTCAACATTTAATCACATATTAGCAAAAATACACCAACCTATAGCCAGAGTAACTGATCAATGCAAATGACAGAATCATTCAAGAGGTTGGTATCGGTGATTGATTCAGCAGAAAAAAGCATTAAAGGTTCTATAGAAAGAACCCAAGTAGGCTAGATGATGATGCCACACGACTTTAATCCCAGCACTCGGGAGGCAGAAATAGGCAGATTTCTGTGAGTTCAAGGCCAGCCTGGCCTAAGAATACGTTCCAGGACAGGTTCCAAAGTCACAGAGAAACCCTGTCTCAGAAGACCCCATAGAGTGATGTAAAATACTGCAGTGCGAACTTTATCTGTATGATGCTCTCCCAGTCTTTGCTCCTATCCCCTAAACACACAGGAGTCCAGGCAGAGCCTCCCATGGCCACACCAGGCCACTATTTCTATGCAGATCTATAGTCATGTGATATCAAAGAACATCCTTTCTCTACTCATTCCTCAGGAGCCAGGAGAAACCTTCCTGAGGTACTCACTAAAGTCCAGGCCGATCTCACGCGAGGCAAGCACTCCACTCTACCACTGAGATCTCCGCCTCCAGTCTTCCCAGCCTTTCCTTTTCTCCCCCACTGCGCTTGGACATTTCTGAGGTAGTGCCTTACTGAGGTGCCTAGGGAAAGGACTTGAACTTACAACCCTGCTGCCTCAACTTCCCAAGAAGCCGGGGTTATAAGCCTGTCCCACCAGTTTGTGTCCTTTTTCCCTGAGTTTGGTTCCCTACACCTACGTCAGATAGTGCACAACTGCCTGTAACTCCAGCCTGGGGATCAAATGCACTCTGGGAGAACCCATACACTCCTGGCATAAGCTCACTAGGACACATACATAAAAATAAAAATAAGTATTTTTTAATTTAAAAATGACTAACAAGATTTACAAAGTGCATATAATCAAAAGCATCAAAAAAAGCCACACTATCTATAAAAGTTATTATAGCAAATCACTATCAACTACTTTACACTGCATAAAACTGAAGAATTTGGAGGTAGTTAATAGGAACTCACTGCAGGAGAGAGGAGCACAAGTTTGCATCTAGGTCCTGCAGAGA
>NC_022023.1:29694749-29696656 GCF_000317375.1 Microtus ochrogaster | reverse complement strand
GATGCACTCCTCTGTGAATGTGTGCGGTGTAAGGTCTTGGTCCTGCAGAGAGAAAGGATGCACTCCTCTGTGGATGTGTGCGGTGTGAAATCTAGGAGCCAAACAGTGAAGCCCTGTCTTTTGTGTATGTTCCTTACGCTGGAACAGCAGAGCCAAGTTTGTATTTGAAGATGCTTTTTAATAACAGCATAGGAACACCCAAGTCAATAACTCCACACAATGCTTCTATCAACCCAACAAAATATCATACACAAAAACAGCAAACCCTAACTTTCATTATGGAAGTCTATTAACAATACTATTCTATTGAGGCGATTATACTTAATACAGGGAAAGAGAATCCCAAAGACATCAGATTCCCTACATTGGCCACACTCTTTTATGTGAGCATATCAGCAACCAGCCAGTTAGTCACAACTTAGGAGCAGCACTCATCAGATGTCCATGTGCATACACCTTTGGATCTACTGACATGTCTAAGCATAATATGACAGTATTCATAGTCAACATTCAATTCTTTTTTTTAAATATTTATTTATTTATTATGTATACAATAGTCTGTCTGTGTGTATGTCTGTAGGCCAGAAGAGGGCACCAGAACTCATTACAGATGGTTGTGAGCCACCATGTGGTTGCCGGGAATTGAACTCAGGACCTTTGGAAGAGCAGGCAATGCTCTTAACCACTGAGCCATCTCTCCAGCCCCTCAACATTCAATTCTTAAGTGCACTTTTGAGCTTAATCATTTTGAATTGATGACTATGTGCCAAATACAGATAAATAAGTGATCCAGAATTTAACTACTGGTTAACACAAAAACTCTAAAGGCATTATGCTAAGTTAACAAAGCTGACCTCAGAAAAACTACGTACCATACGATAATCTAAAGATAACTTGATAGACCAGATTGATTCTCAGTGCTGGAGCTCAGATTGTGAGGGAAGTGACACAGAGGGGTAGCACCAAGAACAGCTACATGAACTGACACTAAGGCAGAAGGGCACAGAACTGTGCATATGAACGGTAAGGATGCAAACTACTGATTTTGAAAGTATACCACAGTGAAACAAAATATAACACTGGGAGCATCTGGTTAAAGGGAACACACTGATCTTACTATGTTGTTGGCAACTTTCTGAGTCTATCACTATTTTCAAAATGAAAAGGTTAAAAAAAGTGCTTCAGGCATATCCAATTTCATGTGCCATTTCAAAGAATCCTTAAAATAGAAAATGTAAGTAGCTTATGTAAGAAAGAGCAACAAATTTCTATCTGGTCTCATGCTCAAAGACATACCCTTGGTCTTTCATCAAGAGTGACAAAAGAAAAGTTTTAAGAAACAAAACTCTGAAAGTATAACATACTACTATGTCTTGTAAGTAATTTTCTTTTTGGCTCACTGAAAAACTACAACCAGCTCAGAGAAACAGTAATAAGGTCATACATTTCACCCTTTTATTATATTGCCTTTTCGAGAATAATGAACACTAAATGCCCCAATAAATCTACATAAAAATTAGGAGTGCTAAACATTCAAGTGTGGAGAGTTTCTTGGCATGTATATGCATGCATGGGTGGACTGATGTGTGCAAATGTCTGGAGGCCAGAAGCTGAGATCAGCGATCCCTATTTCCTGACACAGAAAGCCTCCCTTGAACCCAGCACCTGTCATTCAGCTAGTCCAGTTACTGGGCTTGTCTTGGGAACTCCAGCCTTGGCCTTTCAGCACTGAGATGACAAGAGGGTCACCACAGCCACCGTGTATGGTGGAAATCAGAGCTGGGTCCTCACAATTGCCCAGCAAGCTCTTCTCTGACTTTTCTGAGCCACTTCCCCAGCCCACAATGCTATAAGTGTGTGTGTGTGTGTGTGTGTGTGTGTGTGTGTGTGTGTGTGTGTGTGTGTGT
>NC_022023.1:29692895-29694649 GCF_000317375.1 Microtus ochrogaster | reverse complement strand
GGCCTACAATGGACACTATATTAAAAACTGCTGGTTGTAATATCCAAAATAATGTATCTATGCCAAGATTCTATGTTTATTATACACATGTTAAATTTTTCTTACTTCAAGAACATTTCCTTTCTAAAGTTATTAACATTTCTTGGATATTTCAAACATAATAAGCTTATAAAAATGAACTGGCTAAAATTTACACGTATACATACATATGTATATCTTTCTCACATACTATTTATTAACTGTATGTCAATACAAAAGCCTAAGAGGAAATAAGGAAATTCCCAGTCCGGGAAGACAACTCATACTCCACCTCCCACACAAAAGACAAAGTCGGCCAGCGTAAGATGAGTATGTGCAATGTGGGTTTGCCAGGATTCCAAAAAGGGACACTGGGTCTAAGCCTTAGAGAACAACATGCATTCCTTGTATTTCTTGTCTTCAAAATAGGGTTTCTTTGTGTAGCTCTGGCTGTCCTGGAGCTCTGTAGACCAGGCTAACCTCGAATGCAAAGATCTACCTGTCTCTGCCCCGCCAAGTACTAGGATTAAAGGTGTGTGCCACCACTGCTCAGTCTGCATCCCTCATATTTAGTAAGCAATGATAGAGAAAGTGCACAAGCCATTTACATATCTGTATCACCAAACACATTTCCTTCTGACATGTAACCAAAACCTAGTCACTTGTTCTTGGGAGATAGTGGGAAGACTTTAAAAAAAAGAAATTTTTAATGTCTAAGAAGGGTGAAATACTAGTATGCCACTGAATAAAGTGATATGTACTCTAAGAATGACTAGTGCTTCATTTTATATATCTGACTCTTCAGAGACAATCAATGCATTATTAAGCTAGTTTTGAATCAAAATACTAAACTCACATTTGTCAGTTATTCAGTTTGATTACTAAGGCAGGAAACACAACCCCATTAGGTAAAGGGAGTAGATTCTCTGTTTTTGTTTGATGTGGGTTTTTTGGGTATGGTTTCAGGTTTTGGTTTTTCTGCATTGATAACAATCTAAACCAAGGCTTTGAACACACTAGGAATCAACTCTACCATGGAGCTATAAACCCCCAGCCCTTAAAACATTTTCTTGACCTCAACAAGTGTCTCAAAGTATACCAATCACAAAAAGCAAATTTGTCTTGGGGTGGGGAGTTGGTTGAGCAAGAAAAAGCAATTGTTAAGATGCCTGACAACCTGAGCTTAGGTCTGCGGAACTCATATAAAAAGCCAAGCTCAGCAGAGCATGTGTGTAATCTTGGTATCCAATACTACAGGAAGACAGGAGGCAGAGAGAATTTCTGTGGAAGCACATGGGCCAGCTGGCCTGGACCACACAGAGCAGCAAATGAGAGTGACCCTGCCTCAAACAACATGGATGATCAGGACCAACAGAGGCTGTCCTCTAACCTCTACACATGTGGGTGGCACATGTGTACCCTTGCACATGAGCACAATGACACCTGTCCTATACACACAGGAGTAAATAAAATTTAAATGTTTTTTAAAGTTGTCTGACTCTCGATATTTCATAATAAGAAATCACTTATTTCTCACCTATCTAAGTTGCTTATAAAAGACAAAAGAAAGCAGACACAAATAGTTAAACAAAAAAGAGGTATTTAAACAACAAAGGGTAAGTAACAAACCACTTAAGTTTCCTTAGCTCAGTCCTATCTATCTTCACACCATGAATAACACACCTGTCATCTACAACAGTCTTCAACACACCTGTCATCTGCAACAGTCATGTACA
>NC_022023.1:29686358-29692010 GCF_000317375.1 Microtus ochrogaster | reverse complement strand
CTTATCTACTGACACTCAGTGTTTGAAGGGACTAGGAAATTAGAAAGAGGCTTGATTACAAAACTCCATGATCAAAGGCTGCTTATACTACCTTACAGTCATGAATGCTACATAATGAACTCTAAGCAAAACTGTTATAAAAATGAGTTATCTGACAAATATTTAATATGGTTAGCCCCGGAAGAGGAAAGGACACAGACAGCAGACACAACTTAAACACCTTTTCATGTCTGTGGTAATGGAGGTCCAAAAGTACCCCTCTACACTATGTATAAACAGCAAGTAGCTCATAAAGAATCAGCCTCAAAAATCTTATTGTGATCATTTATCTCATAATCTCCTGACACTTGTAATTCCTTTACTAAACATTACAGACACAGGCCAGCATTCTGTTTCTCATATTCCTGGTCAAAAATCTGAGCATTCCTCTTAATTACAGCTGTAATCTATACAAAACCAATAGCTCAACTAAACTTTCATCTCTCCAGAATCAGAAACACAAAATCGCAGAAAATGATAACTTACTACACATCACTTCACTGCTTCCCTGCACAGCTAACAATCTTCTCAAAAGTATTGGGAAGAAACAAACACTGGTGGGCAAGGTGGCACATGCCTTTAATCCCAGCACTCAGGAGACGGGGCCAGCCAGCTATGGTGAGGTGCATAGAAAGACCCTATCTAAAAATAAGAGAGGAAAAAACAAACTTACAACATCCACGTCTTGACTAAGAGTGTTGGCAAGAGCTGGATGGCATTCAGCTGGTCAAGCTCTTGCCTAACTGCACCACAGAAACCCAACAAGGTGGCACATGCCTGAAACACTACCAGTCCAGAGGTGGAGGCAAAAGGATTGGATTTCAGGTCATCCTCACCTACATGGAGAGTTCAAGGCCAGCCTGGGAATATGAAACCCTGTCTTAAAAAAGAAAAAAAAAAAAGACTCCCGATAAAAATTGAAAAATTGCATAACTAGCTCTCAAGTTTCTTGCACTTACAAATGACTTTAATTAAAACACAACCACATAGCATCTACCTCAACAGTCATAATAAACGTTACATCGTAAGTTATAAGAAATAACCCTCCTCAGACCAGATCCATCTACCTCAACAGTCATAATAAACGTTACACTGTAAGTTATGAGAAATAACCCTCCTCAGACAACATCCAGTTGCTAGCCACTCACATGTTCTACTTAACCAAAAACTTTATAAGACAGGGACACACGAAGAACACCACAACACGCCAACCCCACCTGGATATCTGTCTTCAACCATTTGGAATCAAGTCGAGACTGGGCAGCCAAACAGAAGGACTCAGAAGGCATGTTTCCTCCCGATGGTCGGGCCTGCAAATCAAACAGAAACGTTGGAGACCCATAGCTTATGAAACTGTTACTCACACCGTTCTGCAGTTTAACGCGGCAGAGACAGAGAAGGTAAAAGAGGGGAAAAGGAGAGCTGGGGGGCGGGGGACGAGAGCTCGAGAGGGAAAGCTGGACCAAGAACGGGAGGAAGAAGGGAAATAGCCCTTCCATTAGAGGTGGAGTGGCCAGCCCTGGAGTGGTCACAGGCGACCACCGCACAATGTCACCCCACTCCTTAAATCCCTAAAGGGCGCGCACACACACGCCAGGAAAACTCACTATGGCCACGACCGTGACACCACGGTGCATCAGCTGCTTTACCTACAGCAGTCCGGGGTGTGGGGAATAAACAAAAGTCCCGTCTGCAGAGAGATCTACAACCATCGCCTGACCACTCAAGGTAGAGCCGGGCCGGCCGCGGCCCCCCAAAGCGCACAGGCCCTATCGTCCACGCCAACGCCCGCCTTCCGCCCGCCGCGCTCCCGGGCCCCGCTTGCCCGGATCTCCCAGACCTCCCAGGCCCGTCGTCGGCCGCTCCGCCCTGCTCCGATCCGCGCTCGGCCAGACGCGGCGCCGCCCGCTCCGCCAGCCGGCTGCGGGAACCCTCCCTGCGGGAGCCGGCCGGCGCTAGCGAGCCAGCGATCCGGTCTGCGGCCCGAAGCGCAGGCTGACGCACGACGGCGCCCGCCCAATAGCGGGAGGCGACGGGACGGCCACGGCCAATGGGCTTGCGGCGGAGCCCGGCCCGCCCCTCCCTCCCCTCCACTTCCGCTTCCTTCGCTGGGCGACAGCCAACCGCAGACGCCGGGAGGCGGGACTCCTGCGCGCGCACGCTGGCTCGCTCCCTCCCCTTTCTCCTATGGACCCGAAAGGAGTAGACCGTCTCCAGCGCGACGACACCGGAGAAGCTCTGTGGGCTGCAATTCCGGCGTCCGCCTGGAATTCGAGCCTCTGGGCATGAGACAAAATTTAAGAAAAAGCCCTTGGTCAGGGCCTGGTGGTGCACGCCTTTCATACCTGCGCTCGTGAGAAAGGGGCAGGTGGATCTCGGCGTTCGGAGACCCTAAGGGGAAAAAAATAGAAAAAGGAAGACAGAGCAATTGAAATCACACAAAGTATGCTCTCTGATCATCTTGGAATGAAACTATAAATAAATAAAACATAACACAATCTCCAGGCACTTAGAAATCAAACTTTTCCAAGAGAAGAAGCCGAAGGACGTAGAACATTTTTAATAAGAGCTGGAAGAGCAAAAATATTACCAAGAGAGACAGATCAGTTAAAGAAGGGATCTGTCAGAAGCAAATTTTTTTTATATATGTTTGTCCATAGGTAGTTTTTTCTGTCCCTCAAAACTAGCTGGTTTGTGTTATTGTGGGAGATTGGATAATCCAGACAAAGAAAGGGAAGCTGACTGGTTCTCCATATAAGATAGCCTCTTATGTGAGGGATTTAAAAATCTCACTAAACTGTCCCCTCTGGTAAGAAAAGGACCACTCAATCTTTGTCTTGGAGAGAGAAAAGGATCAGGAAGTCAGCTATCTTAAATGCTTAAATGAAAAGGACATTAATATTCCCAGAACCTCTTTTCCACGCGTCTGCCTGCCAGGCAGCTATTTTCCAGACCCTCAATAGTCCTGGCCCGGCCAAACTCTTGGTAAGTCAGTGTCTATCATCCTTAGGATTTTTTCTTTAAGAACATGGTGAGGCCGGGTGGTGGTGGCGCACGCCTGTAATCCTAGCACTCGGGAGGCAGAGGCAGGCGGATCTCTGTGAGTTCCAGGACAGGCTCCAAAGCTACAGAGAAACCCTGTCTCGAAAAACCAAAAAAAAAAAAAAAATGGTGAGATAACTGTTCATTAGTAATTTAGCGTACAGGGCGGAAAAGATGGCTTGGACATTAAGAACACTTGCTACTCTTACAGAGGACCTGGTTTTGGTTTGTGGGAAAAGAACAATCTTTGTGTCACACAAAAGAACACGTGAACGAAACAAGAGTAGCTCAGTGAGGTGATTTTCTTTTTTTCCAAAAAGGGTTCTTGAAAATCCAAACCAGGCTAGTGAGCATGCATGTCCAAGATGTTCTCTCTTGTTTATCCCTACATGCAGGTGAAAACTGTAGCTCATCCCATTGGTGGGAGCTTGACTTCACAATCTGAGACGCTTGGCTAATCAGTACAAAGGGCGGGGATCCAGAGAATATGGGCTCTCCTCAGGCTAATTATCTTTGATTTTAAAATCTCTATACATTTCTCACAATCCCCCCCCCTTTTTTTCTAGTTTCTCCCCATATATAAGATGCCTTTACTAACAGTGAATTGTTGTGATGGTCAGTGTTGCTCAAGCATGACTTAAGGTGAGCCCACCTGTTATGGAAAACCCCTTTACCCTATGAGATATTTGTCACTGTGATTGGTTTCATAAAAAGCTAAATGGCCAATAACTAGGCAGGATTTGGGGAGCAGAGAGAAGAAGGGCAGAGATTCCAGGAGTCCCCAGCAGACGCAGGAGAAGCAGGACATGCAGGAGAGGTAAGAAGCCATGAGCCACATGACAGCACATAATTTAATAGGAATGGGTTCCTTTTAAGTTATAGGAGCAAGGTAGAAACAAGCCTAAGCTATATACCAAGCTTTCATAATTAATAAGTCTCTATGTTGTTTTTAGTGAACTGACGGCCCAAAAAAAATTGTCTACACCCACTTTCGCGGCAGAGGGGGAGTGCCCCAAGACTCCGTGATTGACCTGTTCCAACTGAAACGTAACGTTTTTACCCTAGCCAGAGTCTATTCTCTTGAGCAGGAGATTACTTTTGCTAGGCTTTTACTGTTATTTCACTGTTCTCCCCATAAAGAGGTGGACTCATGAGTCAGATCAGAGATCAGGTCCCCCAAACCCTTTTGAAATCGCTGGCTTCTGGTCAGGATCAAGCTGCCAAGACACTCACAGACAGTTTGTGTTTTCTGCCAAGAGAGAAACTACTTTTTTGTTGTTGGTGGTGGTAGTTTTGTTTGATTTTGAGGGACAGGGTTTCTTTGTGTAGCCCTGCCTATCCTGGAACTAGCTCTGTAGGTTTGCCTCAAACTCAGAGAGATCTGCCTGTTTCTGCCTCCTGAGTGATGAGATTAAAGATGTGCACCACCACTGCCTGGCTTTCGTTTTGGTTTTGTTTGGAGATTTTTTGTGGGTTTTTTTTTCTTGTTATTATTGTCTGTATTTGTTTTCTGGTGGGTCTGGTTTTTTGTTTGTTTGGTTGGTTGGTTTTGTTTTATTTGTTTTTTGTGTTCCTTTTACTCTGGACTTCCCAGCCATTTTTTTTTTAAAACCTTCTGTTTTAATCACCTGCTCTCCCTCTGAAAGAAGCGACCCTGCCAAGATGATGAGTCCTCAGGCATGAATGGCAGGCAGGGTCCACTTTCCTGGGCCTATCTAAACAACCCAAAAGTGTGTTGGCAATACCATTTGTGTAACAGCGAAGCGTGTGGAGGAAAGGAAGTGTAGCAGTACTTTGGGCCACCAGCTCACAAATAATGACATGGAGACTTACTAATTATGAGAGCTCAGCCTTAGGGTAGGCTTAACTAGCTCTTACAACTTAAAATTAACAGAGTCATATTAATTTATGTTCTGCCACGCAGCATTCCCTCTTTTCCATCTTGTACCTCCTGTTTCCTCTCTGTGCCTGGCTGGCAACTCCATCTTTCTTCCTCCCAGCGCTCTCTCTCTCTCTCTCTCTCTCTCTCTCTCTCTCTCTCTCTCTCTCTCTCTCTCTCTCCCTGGAAGTCCAACCTACTTCTCCTGCCCAGCTCTTAGCCATTCGGCTTCTTGTTACACCAACCACAGCAATACATCTTCACAGCGTAAAAAATATCCCACAACAAGGAAGCCCTTCACTGATGCCTAGAAATTGATGTGAGGGAGAAATAAAGACAAGAGTGGTTAACATTAGTCCCTAAGCGGGGAACCAGAAGTAAGAAGAGAGGATATCTTTAAATGTCCAAGTCAAAATCCACTAGTCTCTTGATGAGATCACAAGAACATCCTTGGATTGGGTCCTCCTCTTGGTTTTTGACTTTGCTTCATAAGGCTGGTCTCCAGAGTGGTGACCTCGGGATCTGCTTCCAGGCCTTTGACTGATTTGGGAGGAGCTAAAATCAGCATGGGATCCCCACCCCCAATGGCTTCTAAATAGGGAGATGAAAGAAACTTAGCCTTCGTTTTTAGGGAAAGCAACGGTGCCTATAGATAAGCAGAGAGCTACGGTCTTTTTTTTTTTTTTTTTTTT
>NC_022023.1:29680425-29686008 GCF_000317375.1 Microtus ochrogaster | reverse complement strand
GGCACCATTTTCCTTATCAAGAAGAAAAGCATTACTGAGAAACAGCTATAGAAACAGCACCGCATGTATACTGAAGATGGTCTGTGGAGTGTAATCCTATGCAAGCCAGTTTATTTGTGCACGAGACACAAGCTAGGGTCGCCCAGGAAAAAGGACCCTCAGTTAAGAAAATGCCCCTGTAATGTTGTCAATGGGGCATTTCTTGCGTCCTGATTGATGGGGAAGGGCTCAGCCCACTGGGGCTGGTCCCGTCCTTGGGGGTTACATAAAAAAAAATCAGGCGGGGCAAGCCCATAAGCAGCATTTCTCTGTTAGCTCTGCTTCAGTTCCTGCCTCCAGGATCCAGCCTTGAGCTCCTGCCACGACCTCTCTCCCTGATATAAGCTGGAAGGTAAGCTTCCTCCCTGCCTTGCTTTCAGTCATGGTAGTTATATCACCATAGAAAACAAACAAAGAGAGCCCCCTTGGACTGTTGAAACGTATCGATCATTTTAGTCTTTGATTGCATTTTCCTCTTTAAAATCATTCAGGTTGCCAAAATGATCTTTTAACTGTTAAGCCCAGTTGAGGACCCTGTCCTCGGGAATTACGTGGGCTTGCAATGAATCTCTGCCTCCTCTAGCCTTTCTTTAACTAGCTGGTTCACCTAGGTGAGGGCAGTCAAAGACCTTGCTTGGCCTGACTGTAGCTGCACTTGGAAACATCCAGGAATTTCCCCTCTGGGTTGTCCCTCTTTGGTGTAGACTGGATACTAGTTAGAATTTGCTGGTGGGGCCTCATGGCCTCCCTGTGCAAGAGAATGGGTGATTTTCCCGCGGTTACAGGACATTTCGAGAGATGCTCCAGAGTTCCCTGGGACAGAGTAGACTTGGAAGGGCAAGGAGGAAACATTCTCCCTTTTTATTTCCTCTGATGACTTCAGTGTAGGACTCCAAGGATGTGTGTTGAACACCCAGAAGAGCAGTTCTAATAGTCTGGAACTTTTCTAAGATTTATTTTTAGTTTTATTCCTCTCTCTCTCTCTCTGTCTCTCTGTCTCTCTGTCTGTCTGTCTGTCTCTCTCTCTCTCTCTCTCTCTGTGTGTGTGTGTGTGTGTGTGTGTGTGTGTGTGTGTGTGTGTGTGTCAGTGCAGATGTCTGAAGCAGCCAGAGGCATTAGATCTCTCCAGAGCTGGAGTCACTGGCAGTTGTGAGTTGCCTGATGCGGGTGCTGAGAATTGAACCTGGGACCTCTGGAAGAGTAGTGTATGCTCATAACTGCTGAGCCATCTCTCCAGTCCCCCACATATGCATTTTTAACTACCTTGAAATATTAGATAAAGTTAGGGCAAAGACCAAAATTTTGAACTAACTTTGACTAGATCTACATTTAAGCAGAGGTCTGACAAGCATATATTGAACTCTGAGCTTAGAAATTTTACTATGACACACAAATTTTCAACTTTTAAATATCCTAATATAACTTGCTTTTGTCAATTCTGGAGGGAAAAAAACATTCAGCCTTACTGCTTGTCATCAATAATCAATAATTTATAAGCAGATGCAGATGTTCTTATGGACCTGGTAGTTATATGGCTTATATGACGGTGTTGGACAATACCATCTTAACAAAAGGAAGCTGAACCCAAACACCAGAGCAGGATAATGTAATAAGTTAATAGTCCACAGGTGTGTGTATACTGTTCAGCTGTGGGCCTTTTTAAGTCCTGAGTAAATGTTATAAAATACACAAAAAAAAAAAAAACAGAAAGCAACAACAACAACAACACTCCTTTTGTTCTCCAGAGAATTGTCTCGCATAATCATTCTGTGGGTTTTGAATGAGCACAGGAATCAGATAGAAAGAAGCTGAAATGCACAGTAAAACACCATCCGAAACGATGTGTACAGCGACTGTAGAACTCAGCTAAGGACACCCTGGTAAAGCTACCATGCTGGAGTAAAGAACTTGGGAAAGGATAGCATCCATCAATTCTTTCTCTTTCGCCTGTCTGAGTCACTATCACTGGTAAGCAAACGCAAAAGCAATCGGGCCCTCTGGGGCAGAAACAGACACAGGACAAAGAAGTCTCAAGGAGGGAAGAAAATTGTCTCCATTAGAGAAAAACAGGCTTGAAGACACTAGCAGAAAGTGCAGGCACTGAGACCCAGCATAGCCTACATCTCCAGCATTTTCCCCCCTCAAGAGAACTGGAAGCTGGTTTTCCTTTGCTTCTCGCTCTCTTTTGAAGGGGGGTGGGGGGAGAGACAGGGTTTCTCTATGTAGCTCTGGCTGTCCTGGAACTTATCTCATAGACCAGGCTGGCCTCGAACTCACAGAGATCTGCCTGCCTCTGCTTCCCAAGTGTTAGGATTACAGGCATGCGCCATCACCATCCACCACCAGGCTTGCTTCGCACACTTTATCTACCTGCCATCTCAGCTGGGATGTATGCTCTTCTAAGTTTTCTCCGGGGCTGCTGCTAATCCACACCAGCCTTCCAAGTCAGACATTCCAAAGTGTCAGCTCCCCTTGGTCACCAGCTTGTCCTGAGGGCACAGGGCCAGAAAAACTCTTCTAGAGAGCAGTAAAGATATGTGTCAAAATCTCACCCTGGGGGTCTGGTATAACTCCTTACACTGATATAAAAATACTTTGGCTTTATCACTTGACAACAGAGGCCACGTCAGAGTCTTCGGACCTCCTGTTTCCATGATCTCATTAGGCATCCAGGATGCTTTAGGAAAACAAACTGAAGAAGGATGTGAGAAGAGGATTGGGATATGTGACTGAATGTCAGAGGTGCAAGATATTCTCGGGGTGTGGCGATCCCCTAAAGGCTCAGTGGTACAGGGAGATTTTATAGACGTCACCAGTTTGGCTCATAGCAAGCAACTTCATTAACCAAGGAGGCAGTAAAGTAACATGGTTGTCAGCATCTTCATAGCGTCCCCCTCTAAGATAGAGGTCAAGTCACACAGCTGTTGCCATGGTGATGACATCCGCTAACCCAACATCCAAGTTAGGTTAGCATGGCTATAGAAGGAGACATTACCCTCAGGTGTGTAGGCCCAAAATAGCAAAGCAAAGACGTAGAGGAAGGAATTTATGGTCTCAACTCAAGAAAGGTGAGCCCGTGTATCTTACCACACAAACTGTCACCGTGCCTATGGAGCCATGAGATCTGGATCCCCTTCTTAGCTCCCCTGGCTTCCCACAGCTGTTGCTAAGAATCCCAGAAGAGAACAGAGTGGGGAGGTGGACCCTCAGCCCATAGGTCTGTTAGTGCAATAACACTGTTGCACTGGGAGCACATGGAGAAACTGAGGACAAAGTGCCCTTGGTGCCATCTTGTCACTTCTGAAAACTGAACAGGCTAAGACTAGGCAGATCTGTGACCCTCTGTGTCGACTGGAATTTAAAGCCAGAAATAGGCTTATTAAAAAATAGTCCTGATTTAAAATTTTAAGTCTTTTTTTACATAACTAATTTTATTTTTTTATTCATTTATTTATTTTACATACCAATCCTAATTCCCCCTCCTACCTCTCCTCCTGCTTCATTCCCCTTCCCCTCACACACACATCCCCACTCCTCCAAGAGGGTAATGCCTCCCCTGGGAAGTCACCTAAGTCTGTCCCAACACTGAGGCAGAACCAAGTTCTCGCCTCCCTCACCGCCCCCCATGCCTAGGCTGAGCAAGGGCTCTCTCCACGGACAATGGGCTCCACAAAGTCAGCTCATGCTTTAGAGTTACATCCTGGTGCCCCCGCCAGTGGGCCCATGTAGGGCCCAAGCCAAACCATTGGAACCTGTATTCAGGGGTCCTAGGTTCCCCATTTGTCAGTCCAGAGTCTGACTGGACTCTCTCAGATCAGCTGGTTTTGTGGGTTTCCTTATCATGGTCTTGGCCCCTTTGTTCATATGATTCCTCCTCCCTCACTTTAATTATACTCCAGGAGCTCTGCCCAAAGGCTGTAGGTCTCTGCGTCTGCGGCCATCTGTTTCTGGAAGAGCGTTCTAGCTTCTCTGGGGTTGTGGACTATAGGCTGGTTATCCTTTGCTTTATGTCTGGTATCCACTTATGAGTGAGTACATACTATATCTATCTTTCTGGCCCTAGGTTACCTCACTCAGGATGTTTTTTTCTTTTTTCTAGTTCCATCCATTTGCCTGCAAATTTAAAGATGTCATTGTTTTTTACTACTGAGTCGTACTTCATTGTGTAAATGTGCCACATTTTCTTTATCCATTCTTTGGTTGAAGTGCGGACTTGTACAGTCGCTATGGAAATAAGTATGGTGAATTCTCATACTGATTTAGGACTCAGTCTTCCTCAAGTACGAGCAATACCACTTTTGGGCATATACCCAAAGGATCCACACTCACACAACAAGGACATTTGCTCAGCTATGTTCATAGCAACATTATTCATAACACCAGAACCCGGAAACAACCTAAATTTAGGTCTGCACTCCCACTAGCAATGCAGGAGTGTTCCCCTTACTCCACATCCTTTCCAGCATAACCTGTCTTCAGTGTTTTTGATCTTAGCCATTCTGACAGGTGTAAGATGGAATCTCAGAATCACATGGATTTGCATTTCCCAATGGCCAAGGATGTTGAGCATTTCCTTAAGTGTCTTTTGGTCATTTGAGATTCTTCTGTAGAGAATTTTCTGTTTAGATCTGTATCCCATTTTTATAAATTGGATTATTTGGAAATTTTGATGTCTAGTTTTTTGAGTTCTTTGTATGTTTTGGAGATCAGTCCTCTATCTGTTGTAGGGTTAGTAATGATCTTTTCCCATCCTATAGGTTGCTGTTTTGTCTTAGTAACTGTGTCCTCTGCCTTATAGAAGCTTCTCAGTTTCAGGAGGTCTCATTTATTAATTGTGTCTCTCAGTGTCTGTGCTACTGGGGATATATTTAGGAAGTGTTCTCCTTTGCCAGTGCGTTCAAGTGTACTTCCCAATTTCTCTTTTGTGAGGTTCAGTGTGTATATATTTATGTTGAGGTCTTCGATCCATTTGGGCTTGAGTTTCATACATGGCAATAGATATGGATCTATTTTCATTCTTCTACATGTTGACATCCAGTTATGTCAGCACCATTTGCTGAGAATACTACAGAGTCAGTTCCAGGACAGCCAGGGCTACACAGTGAAACCCTGTCTCAAAAAAACATCCAACCAACTAAATAAATAAATAAACAAACAAACAAACCCAGCACAGGGCTGGAGAGATGGCTCAGCAGTTAAGAGCACTGAGTGTTCTTTCAAAGAATATGGGTTCAATTCCCAGCACACACAACTGTTTGTATGTCCAGTTCCAGGGGATCTGGTCACACAGACATACATGTAAGTAGAACACCTATGCACATAAAATAAAAATAAGCCATTAAAAGAAAGGCAAAGGCAAAAATTATTAATCCTACAAAATTGACGGCTAATGCGACAGAGACAGGCTGAGTCCCAGAGGAGACAGACTAGTGATTTCAGCTGTGTTTGAAACCACGGACAAGCAGCTGGGTGAGACAAGGGTGGTGGTGGGTGATAGGAGAGAGAATTCAGCAAAGAGACAAAATGCTACTGGATGTAGTTAGC
>NC_022023.1:29678169-29680325 GCF_000317375.1 Microtus ochrogaster | reverse complement strand
CACTGCCCTAATTGTTGGCAGGCAGCACACGTAATTCTATGTGGAGTAGGCATTTAGGAAGGAGGATACCTAAGGCCAGACTAAAAGGTGAATACTGGGTTTGGAAGGTGCCCTTTCTTCTTGTCTGGACTTGGAGTTATTGGTGCCCAAATTATATCATTAGGAGCTACTCACAGTCTTTTCATTAATGATTGACGCAGGGGCCCAATGACAGGAGTTAATGTGAAGTTCTCACCTGAACACACATCATACAGAGGCTGTACTGGCCGGCTCAACATGCCATGATGTCGGGACGAGAATTGCACTCCACATAGCCTAAGACAGGGTACCCTGTGGTCAAAGATCTACTTACTTTAAATCTCGCTAGATACCTTTTATTGAGGAGCTCCAAGGACGGGTAACATCCCCCAACCTAAGACAGGGTCCTGGGAACCCTAGGACGGGTAAGGGGGAAAAAGACCTGGTCCCCACTTGACCTAAGAATCATAAGGCACCCCTCTGTTCCCAGGAGAGGTAATTTGCTTCACCATTCGAGAGGAAGGTCTCTTCTTGTCCCAGTCCCTTCTCCTTTAGATCTGACACCATGGTTGGACTCTGAACTGATGCCCTCCACTCAACAGCTTATAAAAGAAAGGGAGAACTGTAGTGAGCCGGACAGGATCACCATTACAAGATGGCGCCACATCCTGTCTTGTTGGTTATAAACAACCCGATATTTGGCTATGCCTTTGAAAGCTGCATGTCCCCCGCTTCCTGCATGCGTGGTGGATAAGGGTCCTTGGGCCTATCATATTGCAGTCTGGTGTCAGCTGATGGTGGCAGCCAATCACAGGGCGACCCGTGTGCCAATTCCCTATATAAGCAGCCGCCATAGTGCCCCTGGGTCTCTCATCCAGACTCTCTTGCCTCTCTCGCCTCTCGTGCTCTCTCTCTCTCTCTCTCTCTCTCTCTCTCTCTCTCGCTTCCTGCTCTCCCTCGCTTTCTGCCCCTCTCTTCCCCCTTCGCTTCATGTTCTCTCTCAACCAAGCGCACTCCAGTAAAGTGTGATCTGAGAAGAATCCTTGTGTGGTGGTGTTTCTTCCTCGCCGGTCGAGAAGCCCGCCGCAACTGGAAGACCAGCCTGAAGTGTCAGGAATAAAACTGAAAAACAGGCAGTAACTCCAATTTTGAAAATCTGGGGGAAGTGTCAGCAATACCATGGACTAAAGGGAGAAAAGAATTCATCTGAGATTGAAGATAAGACAGAGGAACTAAAATAACCCAAAAAAGATAAAGTAATAAAATACCAGTGAGAATTTCAAGATGTATGCAAGACCTTGAAAATAACAAAGTTACAGGTTGTAGGCACGGAAGAAGAATCTTATTTGGAAGGCATGGAAAGCATTTTCAAAAGGCTCATAACAAAAAATCTGAGAGTTAGAAAGAGATGCCTCTACTGATAAAAGAGAAATTTAGGACCCCTAACATAAAAGAAAAAAAAAGAACTTCCCTTACCACATTATAATGAAAACAATAAACATACAGAACAAAGAAAGTAGCAAAAAAAGAAAAAAAAAGAAACATCAAGTCACCTAGGAAGCCAGGTCTATCAGAATAACAGCAGATTATCAAGTAAGTCCTTAAAGCCAGAAGGAAGCAGAATGGTTTAGTTCAGGTTCTGAAAGAGAGCAACCGCCAATTCAGAATACTTACCCAGCAAAGCTCTTTGTCAAAACTTAAGGAAAAACACAAACTTTGCAAGATGAAGCTAAACTAAAGCCAGCTCTACAAAAAGATACACGAAGCCACGGGAACAATTAAAACATACTAGAAAAATAGTTAAGCAAGAATGAAGAGGAAAAAAACCAAACATCATAAAACTAACAAAATAATAGGAATCAATAGAGAACTTCCAATAACTGAATATTAATGGCCCCAGCTTTCCTACACAAAGATACAGACTTAAACGTTAGATGAGAAAAGTAGGATCTATTTGCTATCTCCAAGAAATGCACCTCACTACAAAAGACAGACATTAACTTAGGGTGAAAAGATGTCAATGGATTTAGGAAAGAAGCAGGCATCCCTGATCTAATATCTGACAACATAGACTTCAAACAAAAATTGGCGAGAAAAGATGAAGAGGCTACTATTGTTCAAAATATATGATCTTGGGC
>NC_022023.1:29675893-29677429 GCF_000317375.1 Microtus ochrogaster | reverse complement strand
ACCTCAATCTGTAGACCAGGCTGACCTCGAACTCACAGAGATTTGCCTGCCCCTGCCTCCTGAGTGCTGGGATTAAAGGTATGCATCACCACCATACCCTGGCAAAGCAAGTTTTAAGACAAATTGAATTTTTTTATTTTCTATCTGATGACAATAGAATAAAACTGCCAATGGGTAGCAAAGAAACACTAAAACATACAGAAACTCATTAAAATGAAATAATATACTGCTAAAAAATAAATATGTGTCTGAAGGAATCAAGAAGGAAGTAGACATTCTAAGAATGAATTGAAAATAAAGACAGAATATACCAAAACACATGAGATATAATAAAATCAGGCCTAAGGGAAAAGTTCATAAGTCCAGGTTCCTACATTAAGAAATCAGAAAGATCTCAAATAACTTAAATGCATCGTAAAGCTCTAGAAAAACAAAACCAAGCCAAACTTTATATCAGTAGACAGAAAGCCATCATTAAGATTAAGGCAGAAATTCAGATTGCCTCATCCAACTTTGGTGGAAGAGGGGGTGCCATGGCTGGCTCATATTCATGGGGTGCCTGCCCACATCTGCAAAGAAACAATGGAGAAGGAGGGATGGGGTTGAGGGCATTGGGAAGAGCAGAGGGAAGGGAAGACTTGATTAGAATTAAAAATCAAGCAAATAAATAAATTAATTTTTAAAAAGAGTAACAACAAAAACAACAGATTAGCACAGAAATTAATAAAATTGGAAACAAAAGACTAATATAAAGAACCAACAAGATAATGCTGGTTCTTGGAAATAAATAAACAAGATTGACAAACCCTAAATTGGAAGAGAGAGAGAAGACCCAAATTAAAGAACAGTGATCCATTCCAACAAACTTCACTGAAATTCCAAATATTATGTCTTATCTTGAAAAAGTATAGTCTGCTAAATTGGAAAATCTAAAAGAAATGGATAATGTCTAGATGTTTATTATTTACCAAATTTAAAATGAGATGAGATAAACAATTTTAAAAGATTTATAGCAAGCAGTGAGTTTGAAACAGTAATTTTAAATCTTTAACCAAAAACCATCCAGGCCCAGATGAATTTTACTAAACTTTTAAGAAGAATGAATACCACTGATTTTCAAAATATTCCATAAAGTAGAAAAAGAAAGAACTCAAGTAGAGACTGCTCATTCCTTTCCCAGCTTCTCAGGTCCAAATAATCACACAGAAACTATACTAATTACAACCCTGCTTGATCAACAGCTTAGGCTTCTTATTGGCTAACTCTTAAAATAACCTGTTTCTATTATTCTATGTATTGCCACGAGGCTGTGGCTTACCCGGTAAAATTCCAACATCTACCTCCTTTGGCAGCTACATGACTCTGTGTTCTTTCCTCCTCGGTCTCTGCTTGGAGTTCCCACTTTGCTCTACTCTGCACTGCCATAGGTCCAAAGCAGTTTCTTTATTAACCAATGATAATAAAACATATTCATAGAATACAGAGGGGAATCCCACATCAACTCCCCTTTTCTGTCTAAATAAAAAGGAAGGTTTT
>NC_022023.1:29673538-29674673 GCF_000317375.1 Microtus ochrogaster | reverse complement strand
GAGCCACCATGTGGTTGCTGGGAATTGAACTCAGGACCTTTGGAAGAGCAGGCAGTGCTCTTAACCTCTGAGCCATCTCTCCAGCCCCTGTACATTACATTTTTAAATGAGCCACACAAACACAATACCTTAATCATAATCAGAAATATACATATAACAAAATTGACCTTAAATTTGTATCAATATCAAGGTCCATACCAATGTATAGTATTCATCTCTATAGCATATCCCCTTTAAATGTAAGCAAACGTTTATAAGCAGTCATTTAGGGACTTTGGGTGTTGTTCTCTAGACTACTTCCTGCTGATTGGGGCACTGTTAATCAGGTCTGTCATGGGGTATCCTGTGTGGTAGGTCCATCTCAGCCAGTAGTCGTGAAGCTGTCATGGATGTTGGACCATCTGGGCCATTGCTTCAGGAGGTCTTTTTTGATCAAACTGTATTAACCAGTAAGGATTCCCACAGCTTTCTATCCTCTGTGGAAACAAAAGCAGAACCTCTTTTCCAAAGCAACATATCCTTAGACCCAAATTTTTAAGTCAAGATACCTTTAAAATATATATGTTGGTTTATCTTAGCAGCCCATACAATGAAATCTCTCTCTGTACTTAGCTCCTTCACAGTTAAAAAATTAAAAGAAAACACAATAATATATACAATCCAGACTCTCTGTGTATATTCCATTTTTACATGGCTTATTTTTCTAAATCTATCACGTTTTCTACAAGTTTAATATATATTTTATTATCTTTAATCCTTTAATTTATGACTGCCTGTACTCTTTTATATTATAACTGCTTTTACTCTTTTTCCTCTCTCTCCCAAACCTACGAACATTTATCCAACACTGTGACCCATTTAGAGGCCTTTTTTCATCTGAATCTGTCTTTATTACATGTGAATCTGTAATTATTTTTTGACCAGGAGCACTTTTTTTTCTTTTAAATGCTAAGCAGTCATGGCTAAGACCAACCCTCAGTCCCTGACTGTTTGCTCTGTCCAACAAGGCAAAGGAATGTTTATACATGGAGAATGACTTCAGCCTTCTTTTCTCCTCTATCTCTGCTTGGGATTCCTGCCTTGCTTTATTCTGTACTGCCATTGTCCCAAAGCAGCTTCTTTTTTAACCAATGAT
>NC_022023.1:29668431-29669683 GCF_000317375.1 Microtus ochrogaster | reverse complement strand
ATGTCCTTGTGGCATGATTGAGCATCCTTTGATAGTAGTTAAGAGTGTGCATTGGTCTTGCAGAAGATCTGAGTTCAGTTCCCAGTAACTATGGTAGTTCACACTAGCCTGCAACTCCAGCTCCAGGAGTTCCAGCAGTCTCTGCAGGCACCTGCACTCAAGTGCACACAAACCACACATATATACATGCATATATAAAAAAATAAATATTATTTTCTTTTAAAAAGTAGACATGTCATATAAACGTTGACACCAGTGTTCATTGTAGCTTAATTCACATTGGCCAAAAGAAACAAATGGGCTGGAGAAATGGCTCAGCAGTTAAGAGCCCTGGCTGCTCTTCTAGAGTGCCTGGGTTCAGTCTCCAGCAACCACATGTGGCTCACAACTCACTGTCTGTGACTCCGGTTTCAGGGGCTCCGACACACTCATACACAGGCAAAATCCCAACATACATAAAATAAAAATAGTAATAAACATTAATAATAATAAAAAGATACAAATAGGAGCTGAGAGATGGCTCAGCAGTGAAGAATACTTGCTGCTTGCAGAGGGCCTGGCTTTAGTCTTCAGCACTCACCAACCTGGAAGCTCATAACTATCTGTAATTCTAGTTGGCTTTTACACATATCAGAAACATAAGCGGTATACATACATAAATGCAGGCCAACAACATACACTTTTTCTTTCTTCCTTTTTTTTTTTTTTTGGTTTTGTTTTTTGAAGACAGGGTTTCTCTGTGTTACAGCTCTAACTGTCTTGGAACTCACTCTATAGACCAGGCTGGCCTCAAACTCACGGAGATCCATCCACCTGTCTCTGCCACTTGTGAGTGCTGGAATTAAAGGTGTGTGCCTCCATCACCTGGCTACACAATTTTTTTTTTAAAGAGAGAAGCAAACAACCCATCTGTCTTTTAGCAGATGAACCAATGAACAAAAAACTGCATATGGATATGACTGAATACCACTCAGCTGTAAAAAGGAGCAAGGTTCTTGGATGTGGTGCGGTGTGTTTCCATCTTGAGTATGTACAAGAAACAAACTAGTCATAAGGGACATTTCTTACGTGATTCCATTTACACGAAATACCCAGGGTAGGCAAGCTCACAGACATTAATAGCTAATTAGAGGCAATCTTGGCTTGGAGTGAAGCGGAAATGAGAGCCATGGAAGTTTTCAAAGGGAATAGTGATGGGGGCAGCAGGCACTGTGAACGCAGCTAGTGCCACTGAGTCGTACGTTTAAAAATG
>NC_022023.1:29666803-29668220 GCF_000317375.1 Microtus ochrogaster | reverse complement strand
CCAGGACAGGCTCCAAAGCCACAGAGAAACCCTGTCTCGAAAAAACAAAAACAAACAAAAAAAATGGTTAAAATTGTCTGGTCACAAAGCAGGTGACAATGTGGGGCAGTGCTGCCGACAAAGTCCTGCGATGGCAGCTCCAACCAGGCCAGAGTCTTTCCGAGTAAACACAGGAATTGTTTTTGGGTAAACAGAAACCTCAACCCAACCTTGCTGTTTAAGAGGAACAGTCAACTACCTCAGGGAAAGGCATCTTGTTTCAGATCCACCCTATCTACAACAGATCCAATTCCCTACACTAACCCCTAGGCTGTTCAGGCCGGCATGCCTCCTGCGGCAGCTACCTTCCCAATAAAACTGACAAGGCGTATTTCTTGGGGTGGTGTTCTCTAGTCTGTGAGTCAGCTTGGCAGTTTGTCTCCAAATAGTCATCTTTCTACCCAAGTTCAATGGTTTCATTGTGCCTTGCTTATGAGAATAACAACTTTTATGGGATAATCTCATTCAGTAGTTTCTGGGTTTTGTTCTTTCAAGACAGGGTTTCTCTATGTAGCCTTAACTGTCCTGGAACTCACTCTGTAGACCAGGCTGGCCTCGAACTCTGGGATAGACTGCCTCTGCTTCCCAAGTGCTGGGATTAAAGGCGTGGGCCCCCACAGCCCGACTAACAAAAGATTTTTTTTTAAATTAAGCTTTCATTAGCAGCATGATTTAAAATAAGAAAAAATACAAAACAAAGCAAGAAAACATTTGGAGCAATCTAACAACCAACATCTGGACATCATACAGTATTAAAACAATAATTGTGTGAGAACATGGAAATAGACTACTTTTCATCATTCAATAACTAAAAAAAAAATGCATTGCTTTTGAAAACGTGGGAAATGCCCGCAATACTTAGGTGACTGTGGCGGAGTGAGTCAAAATAACTTTCTCCAAAAATGGTGACATACTTTATAAAGAATTAAAATGAAATAATACAGTATGATCACAAGGTCAATGATCCAGAGCAAAGGCAGCGGACCTCCCAGGAAGCCGAGCGACGTGAAGACTGCATCTCTTTGGTAGCTAGGATGGAAGTTCTCTTTGGTAGCTAGGATGGAAGTTCCAAGGACCTGTGCAGGTTGGGGACAGAGCATCTCCGACAGAGGCCCTGGGCTCTGAATACTGCAGAGCGAGCTCTCTCTGCCCCAGACACTGCACCAGCACGCTCCACCGAATTATTTCTCGGCTTCTACGCCGACCTCAGAAGCCCTTTCATCCTCGGTCCCCACAGCATGCCTCCCAGCCACCCCCAATCCCTCCCCACCTTGCTTGCCTTCGCCACCCGACCCCAGGCTTCCAATCCCGCCCCGCCCGCTCAGCTCCGCTCTCGGCCCGTGGGGCGCGGCGCGCACGCGCAGCGGAGGGCGGCGCG
>NC_022023.1:29659797-29666703 GCF_000317375.1 Microtus ochrogaster | reverse complement strand
GCTGCGGCGGCCGGGGAGGGGGCGCGCGGCCCGAGCCCCGCCGCCGTGTCGCTCGGCCTGGGCGTGGCTGTGGTGTCGAGCCTGGTGAACGGGTCCACGTTCGTGCTGCAGAAGAAGGGCATTGTGCGCGCTAAAAGGCGAGGTAAGGCGGGCCGAGGCCGGGCGGGGGTCCGTGCCACGCTACTGCTGTTGCGGGAGAGCGGCGCAAGGGCGAGCTCTCCCGGCTGCACCGCAGGCATCATCGCTGCGTCCCGCGAGGTCCTTTTCCCCTTCTCAGAGGCCGGAGAGGCCTTCTTCACTCTTTCAGGAGCCCTTCACAGGACTTCTTGGCCCGTGCCTAGATCGGTCCGGTCCAGTCCTCCACCCCCACCCCGCAGCCGAGCACCGTGACAGGTACTCGGCTTGCAGCCCTGCTGCCCAGAGGCCGGCAATCACCTAGTGTCAGGCAGAGCTTCCTATTCATATGTTCCAGAGGTGGGTGGAGTCAGGCCTGCCTTGCTGGGGTCCGGGCCTGGGGTGCTCTTGGGAGAGCCCTAGACGGTGTGAAGAAGTAAGGATTTGCGGTGGGCACGCAGGATGTGCAGGCAGGCGCCACTGAGGTGCCCACTCTCACCTTGAGTGCAAGGTCTGTTCTTCCCAGCGGCTGTTGCCCCCAGGGGTTCTTAGTTGAGTTCTCTCTGGTTGACATTTCAGCCAACTGAAGCGGGTAGAAAAACGTTAACAGAGGGCAAATGGGCCCGTGGAGCAGGGCCTGGGTCCATAGGCCACCAGATACCACTCCTTATTAATGTGGAAGTGGGATGAGGCACAGAGCCCTTCTTTGTCCATGGCTTGTCATTTGTGTTGAGAGGACTGTGACAGGCACTGAAATGACAGAGGCAGAATACTTTGAAGGGGAAAGTAAACAAAGCTTTCTGGGGCCACAATCTCAAGATCTCTAGAAGTAAGGAGGGGCCGCCAGCGTGTGGGAAGCAAAGACACTTGATAGCTACTGTTTCACAGCACGTTTGAAACTTTGACTCACCTGACTAGCGAGCAGAGGACCTGCAGAAAAGAGAGGACTATGAACTGACAGCCTTGAGAGTACAAAACCAGCAATCTTCATTGAAAGAAATTAATTTTGAAGTGAAAGCCTTGCAATCCTCATATAAAACCTAAATTAAGCCAAGTATGATTTCCCAAGCATGCAGATGTGTACAGACATCTGATACACTTGGCACCTTCACTTAGGGACCGTCTGTCAATTTGGACAGGCATCAGGATTGGGCGAAGGTGTTTGTTGTGACCAAAAAGTCAAAAACACGTTTGTGCCTTTGATAGGATTGTGTGAGAATGGGCTCTTTACCCACGAGGTATTCTTACAAATGCCGCAACTCCAGGCTAACCCTGAGAGAAACATGACAAACCACACAAACATCAGCTGAGGAACATCGTGCAAAATACCTGACCGGTCTTCTAACCAAGGCTGTGAAAGCTGAGGAGCTCTCCTAGCCAGAAGGAAAAATCTGGGTGCCGACTTCGGTTAGGAAAAATACATTAATAAAAGAAATCAATCAGCTAGCAAGAATAAATGTGTTGTTTCAGCTCAGTTTCTGTGTTCCAGTGGACTGCTGAATTAAACAAAACAAAACAAAACAACAACAACAAAAAACTCAAATTGTTTTTGCAGTCCCGGGTCTAATCCTAAGCATATTTTTAAAAACCAAAAACATGGATTTTTGATTTTAAAAACTATGTATTTTATTGTTTGTATGTATGTACTTTAGAAAACAGTCTCTCCCCGTGTAGCCCAGGCTAATCTCAAACTCATGATCTTTCTGCCTCCACACTCTGAGTATCTGGGATTCCAGCTGTGTGCAATCACACATGGGTCCATACTGTGCATTTTCACACAGTGGAAATATAATAGTCACTGGGTTTGTATTTCCTCACTTTCCACCAGCCACTGCTGGTTGAGATTGCTTTACTTGTGGTGGTAAAAGGCAGACACTTAGTCTTGCTTTGGTAGATCTACTTTGCTTTACAGATAATTTTTGAAACTCTTATGCTATGGACTACTACAGATCCTGAAGCTACAACCATTTTCAAATCTATCCGCCCCCATAAAATAAAGTAAAACCAACTCTGCATACTCTTTTACTGTGTCTACTTAATGACCCACAGAGCACCCACCATCAATAACTGAAATAGAAGAGGAAAGAAAGGTGATACATGCATAAAGACCAAGTTCTTAGGTTGAGGCAGACGAAGCCTTATGGTTTCTTATAGTGTAAGAACTATGTTTCTTTAAAAGATTATACCTTTATAATTGACAGGTGGTAGCATTTCTAGGAAGTACAAGCTTCTGGGAGGCTGAATTCTAATTGTAGTTCTTCCAGGGAGAGGGCTGGGGACCCACTGGCTTGTGACTTTCACCTGGTAATTGACGATGACCTTGAACTTCTCATCCTCCTGCCTCCATTTCTCAAATGCTAGGATTACAAGTGTGGACCTACTGTGCCCTGTTTATGATGAGTTTGGGGGATCAAACTCGAGATTTTCTGCATGCTAGGCAAGCTCTCTGTCAGCTGAGCTATATCTCTTGGCTGCCCCAAATGTCCGGAGCTGGAGCCCCATGGAAGAGGGGTTGCCTGTGAAGGACTAGGTAACTTGTAGATAGGAAGGCAAGTGTGGTTTCAATCTTTGGTGGCCTTTTGGTGCTGTGGAAATAACTGAGATAAACAACTTAAAAAGAGGCGAGGTTCAACTGAACTCATAGCTTTAGAGGTGTCCGTTTGTTGCATTGGGGTCCATGGCAGCATAGTGTATTATGGGTGTTGGAATATACTGACTGAAGTCTGTATACCTTGGGGCTACTGGGAAGCAGAGAGGAAGAAGAGTCCCACAGTCTCTCTGAAGTATGTGCCAGATAATCCAGCTTCCTTTCACTAAGCCCTCCTTTTTAAAGGTTTTATTTTCTCCCAGTTCTACCATGAGCTAGTACCCAAAACTATTAGCATATGGTCCTTCGGTGGACATTTAAGGTCCAAACCATAAGACTATGTAGATAGCAACCAGACATTCTCCAAAAATATTATTTCAGAATGTTAATGAGCATTGTAAAGGGACTAGGCATGCCACAGGAAACCCCAAGTATGTTCAAGGAGATTTGAGGCGTGGGGGAGGGCCCTGGGGGGTGGTAAGACAGAAAGGGAGAAATTTACACATAGTATGGGTTTATTGGTCTTGGAAATGTGGGCAAGTGTTGACGTCAGCGCAATGGTAGAGGGGCTCTTGCCAGCATCGTTCTGTCTGGAGAAATCGTCTCTGAATTGAGGTGGTCTTGAATGTTGAAAATGAGCTGTATTGACTGAGTGTAGTCGTGCACGCTGTAATCCTATTAGTCAGGAGATTGAATCGGTGGGATTATTCGAAGCCAGCCTGGGCTATGTAGTTCAAGGCTGGACTGGACTGTGTAGCAAGACCTGTCTCATAAAGCCAGGCACGTAAGTGATTTGGAAAAGAAGAGAAGCAATATCACTCAAGTTTGTGAAAAGGAATCTCTAGTAGGACTCGAGAAAGTACTTACCTCAAGCCAGTGGGCATGAGTCAGCTCTAGATCTGTTTGAGTCTGATAAGAACACATTCTTGGTATCCATAACTTTCATGGCGATTACCAGTTAGAGGAGGGGCAGAGGCTGGTTGTCACTGAGAGGCTGGGCAGGAAGAATGATGATAAAGAGGGGCCAGGGCTGCCTGGAGCAAGCTCAGAAAAGACGGCTACTAAGAACTGGCCGAGGGTGTTTCATAATTAGTTACTCACATCTGCGCAGGATGCTGGAGAGCAGCCACAACTGGTTGATCTTAAAACAAATAAATAAAAATAAATAAATAAATAAATAAATACTTTTCCTTTTAGAAAATCAAGACCGCCATACACTTCTACCTTTGACTCACAAGAATAACTGCCAATGGGGACATGTAAAACAAGTATTGGCTGGGCATTAGAGAATTTAAAACCCTTGTGTATTGCTAGTGGGGATGTAAAATGAAGCAGCTGCTTAAATATAGAATTACAATTTGATCCAGCAGTTCTGCTTCTTGGATTATGCAAAAAAAGACCTCAGGTATTCTAGATCCAGACTTGAGCAGATGGCAAAGCGTGATCTTTTTAAGACTGAGTATCATTCAGCCTTTGAGAAGAAGGAAAACTTGTCACATTACAGCATAGATGGATTTTTGAGGACATTCTGTGTAGTGAAATAAACTTACCCTAAAAGGATACTACCATGTGATATCCCCAGAGCTGTCCAAACTTTTGGACAGATGGAAAATAATACCAATGGTTACCCCTAGAACAAAGTCAGAGCTTTAATGGGGAATAATGTTTTACAGGCCCATAGTGTACCAGGATTTTTCTATCCGCCAGCTAGCTCCCAAATAGCCACCCAAAAACTTCTTATTAATTATGAAAGCTTGGCCGATAGCTTAGGTTTGTCCCTAACTAGCTCTTGTCATTTAAGTTAACCCGTATCTATTTGTTTATTTTCTGCCTTGTGGCCTAGTTACCTTTACTCTGCGATGCCCAAGCTGCTTTTCTGGTTCCTCCTTGTCTGGCTGGCAACTCTGTGTTCTTCCCAGCATTCTCTCTGCCCCACTCCTCCCAAATCCTGCATAGCTATTGGCCATTTAGCTTTTTATTAAGCCAGTATAATAACGTATCTTCACACAGTGTAAAGGAATATTTCACAACAATAGAGCTGAAGATTTCTAGGTCAATAGCATTTTAGAGATGAGTTATTATTATTATTTTGGTTTGTTTTGAGACAGGGTTTCTCTGTGTAGCCCTGGAGGTCCTGAGTTACAAGATTGCCCCTAGGTAGCTCACAAAGTCTCCTCCCAAGATGGGAGAAGGACATTGAGGGACTGTCAGGAATATATGATTTAAAACCTGGTCTTCAAATTGAGAGGTGCCGGAGGCAGTAAAGTACTGTTTTGGAGGGGGTTCCTTGTAGCCCCTGCTATATCTGTAGATCAGGAAGATATGTTTCCAGGGAAAGATAAGGATCAAGTGAGTGGCTTCACTACCTATGACAGATTAGTCTTCTTACCCTGCTTCAAGGAGAATTCAAGGTACTTCAGCAGGGATCAGGAGCTAATCCCATTCCCCGGGCACTCTCAGCCCTGTAAGGTGGCCATGATCTTGGGAGTTGGGTCCTTCCTTCTCTGAGGCAGCATCAGTCCACTTCCAATGTTAGACTTCCTGGTCCTTACATGTTGAAGACTCAAGACGGGGAGGTAGCAGTTGGTGCTCTTAGAAGCCCAATGTCCTGAATCCCACCCCTCTCTCTCTGGAAATCTCTGAGGCTTATGTGGGTCTTATGGATAGGTCTGACCAATGCCTTCAAGGGCAAGTGTAATCATCTGTTCTTTTGGTCTTCCTTTAGACCTTGACTGTTAAACATGAAGAGCCGTGTCCAACAGCTAAGTGTGAGGTCTGTGTGGTCGCATCTCCAGATTCTGAGGCGTTCATTAAAGTCTGGTGCTAGTGGCTAATAAAATATTGACCCCCGCAAGAGCGTCTACTGTGGAGAATGTAGGGTCCATGTTGCTGAATTCCTGAGAGTCTCAGCCTGTTAGGAAAAAGGGCAAGCTTTTCTTCCTTTCTGCAAGTATCTTCTCTGATGTTGTCATAGTTATTTAATTTCTCCTTCCTGCAGCGAGGTTTTTCTGTCATCCACCTCTACCTATGATTCCCTGATGAGGATTTAGAACCCCAGCTCGTGGTTTCCTGATCTGGGAGGTAGTCATTAGAACTTTACTAAATACATTGTTTGCGTGCCTTGTTAAAGTATCCTCGAGGATTCTCTGTTTTCCTCCCGCGATATAGCAAGTCAGCAGGCATCAGTGGAAGTCTTTCCATGAAAGTTTATGAGGTAAAGGTCCAGAAATAAGTTGTAAACTCGGGTGTTCCTCAGAAATGCTCCCCAGTTTCTTGTGTTGGAGATTTGTGCTTGAAAAGAAACTCAAACTTTCCCCACTAGTCTAGGCACCTCACTTTGTATGGCTTGTGTCCTTTTCGCTGGTAATTTGGAATAAATGGGAGACTATGGAGGCAGGGGCAGGCCTCTGTGGAATGGGGGAAGATATTTCACTGAATCCCATTGCCTATTGTTTGTTTATTTTGAGACAGGGTCTCTATGTATCCTCTGGTGTTCTTTTTGAAAAACAAGGTTTGGACACCAACAGGGATGGTCTTTTGCATTTAAAAAAAGCCCCCTTTCCAGGTAGAGAACCGCAAGGGGCTGAACTACGACCCGTCAGACCTTTTCCCTTAATTCCCACAGAATAAGTTTGGCAGCAGAATGTTGTTGTAGTCTAGACTTGTATCCTTTGGCTGGGTTTCCCCATCACCAAGCTTGTTTTGAGGCCTGTGGTGTTCCAGTAAAATGTTAGCTTCTTTTCGTGTATGTTCTCAGGATCAAACTTCCTTTGTTTATTGAAGATGTGTTGTAATGTCCAAGGGAAATGAAGGCAGATTTCCCATAAGGATCCTGAGGCGGGAGAGACAAGTACCAGAGCTTCTGACATGGGAAAGCCATGCTCCCTTTGTTTCCTCCAGTCCTCAAGGAGATCCCATGGGGAAGAGCATTCTCCTTCCTGTCCCTTGAACCCGGGCATCTCTGGGTGAGTGTGACCATAGGTGCCGTGCAGTTAGAAACACCAGGCTTAATCTCCAGTCCTTCCGGGTTTACTTTTTTGCCTTGGTTAAGGGTTGAAGCAGTTGTTTAAGTTGTTCCTCTCTCTTGGGATTAAGTCTTGAATGTCTCTGTACTGAGGTTCTTTTACCTGGGTGGAATGCTCGCCCACTCGAGTTTGTAGATGGCTAGGTGGAGAGAAGCAGTTTGCTTGCATGCACGACTAAGG